>NC_047115.1:35998928-36236428 GCF_902500255.1 Thalassophryne amazonica
AGGAAAAACACCTCCGTGTTGATAACCATTCGTAAAATCCAGGCGGCTTTTGATGGCTTTCAGTGGAGTGAGTATATGAGAAATTGTTTAACAGCTGGACATGTTCCAACTTGTCCTTAAGGCTTCCAACGGAGGTGTTTTTCCTGTGGCGGAACGTCACGGCAGCTGCGAGCCGACGCTGCAATCCGCCCGCACGTCTTTCATTAAAAAAAATCTTTAACAGTGGAATATCCGGACAAAATGCTGAAACCGACTTCTTCTGAAACTTCTCTGTTCTCTCACGATGTCCTGGATCAATAGAGCCTGAAATGTGGAGGTTTTCAGCTTGAAACAGGCTGACGACGGCGCCTGAGAGCGCTGCGCGACGTCTCGCACCGTGGGAAGTCCTTAAAGCGACAGTATCACCTCAAAATCTCTCATCAGCCGTTAAAATTTTCACCGAAAACCAGCTTAATTTTTCGAACCGTGTCCACTTCGATGTGTCTCACAGGTTTAGAAAAAATTTTGATCAAACAAAGCGCCAGTCTCTCAGCAACTTCTCAGACAAAGGAATTCTGATGAGGGGCTGGACGACTCCTCCCACAAGGAGTGCTCACAGGCGAATGACGTCACCGACAGGCGTGGAAAAACTCACGCATGCGCACGAGGGTTCAAGCATGTCTGACGTAAAAACATATGAATGAAATCCATATAGTTTTTGAAAAAAATAAAAAAGGACCTATACTTTATTGACAGCCATCGTAACTTTAGTTGAAAATCAAATTTAGTTGAACTTAATCATTCAAACCAGTCTAAATCCTGAATATTAGTCACAAACATTACAATATTCTTTCACTTGTTAGCAATTTTGTGTTGACTTAATATTTTAAATTTAGTTAACTCAAGATTCTAAAGCAACTAAGTGGAATTTTGTTAAAGTTAAGCAATAGATCTTTCTATACAGTGTGAATTATGTTTAATTGAGGGACATAAATTTCCTTTTCACAAATATATGTGACTACACATCAGATTTTTATGGTCAAAAATACTGATTGTACATTTAAATGGAGATAATAAATCATTTATTTTACCAATTCACCATTAAAGGTTCAGGTTTGACATGCATCATCAGATAGCTGCAATAAATCAGATTCGTCCTTTGACAGTCAGCGTGTCAAGTGGAGTGTGAAGCCCCGCTGTCAGATCGTGTGTGTGTGTGTCTGTGTGACTAGCTCGTTCATTTCTCAGTGTTTCTTCAGCCCCTGTGGGTGTCTCAGCAGGTATTCGCTTATCACTCCTACAGCACAGCGTCTCTCTGTTTTAACACCAAAGTGCGAAAAGACAGCCAAGATAAAAACGAGTCTCCCGGTGACATTCACACATCATTGGTAAACACTCTCTTTGATCAGCTTGAACGCAATCGACACTGTTTGACCTCACCGCGTGGAGGAATAGTAAATTTTGGGGGTCAAATATTGGATCCAAGCGGCCTGCAACTCAAAATCACCACAGGACAAAAACAAGCACCAACACGTAACCGCTACTGAGTAATGAAAAGTGATCACAAAAGCTAAAACTTGTTTCCCTTTGAGCTCAACTGATAATCACACTTTTGCACAGGGATACCAGAAGCTGTTCTGCTTTACTTTGGTCTGTAAAGGGGATGTTATGTCCTGTGGAGGCACTTTCATCTTGCCTGTTCCTGTGATAAGATAACAGAGAGAGAGAGAGAGGGAGAGAGAGAGAGAGAGAGAGAGAGAGAGAGAGAGAGAGAGGGAGAGAGAGAGAGAGAGAGAGAGAGAGAGAGGGAGAGAGAGAGAGAGAGAGGGAGGGAGGGAGGTTGGAGCTTGTTTGAAAGGCAAATGAATTCCTCCACATCGCCCCACTCTTTCCGTAAATCAATGACACCGGGTTTCCTCGATCTCAGGCTGCGAGTCCACGCTTCACTGTTTCATCCTTGGCTGATAGGTGAAATGATGCTGTTGCAAATTACGGATCATTTGGTGGTGGATTTTTTTTTTAAATGCATCTGATCTTAGACAAAAAAAGAACAAAACCAAACGAGTGTACCCAGATGGTGAACACACCTTCCCTGTAAGCTAGCTATATTTATGAACGCTGTGAAGCGGAAAGCAGAGGAGGGTGGTGATGGTGGTGGTGGTGGGGGGGCAGCACCGCCATGGCTGTTGAGATCCTGTTATGTTGTGGCGTGTTTAAGAGCTTTATTAATTCGATTTAGCACCGGAAACCAGTGCGCTGTCTGTCAGCAGGCACAGTGACGCTTATTTCATGTTGGCCAGGGCCGAGGGTATCCTCTACACTCTCCTGCAGTACACTTTGATTTATGATCATTTAAATTCTTAGATCTGGTCCAACATACAACATTTATTATAAATAAACTACAAAGGTAGTCAGCAGAGTGCTGCCAAGGGCAGACAACCCAACACACATCCACCTAATTGTAATGACCAAAGAAAAATTCTGTGCCAATGAATCAGATCAGCACTAAATTGCATGTTTAAAGATATTAAGAGATAAATACACCTAATTTGTTTTCCCCATTGACACCTATGCATTATTTCTTGACAAGACAACATCTTATATTGAGGTCCCTGTAATAACTGTTAGTTAATCGGTATTAAGCCATTTATTATTCCTTATATAACACTTACTAGCATCATTATGCATTAATAAGGCCATATAAGAGTTAGTAACAGCATCATAAACCCATTTTTTGTTTGATTATAAGGTACTGCTCTTTATTTAAAAATATCATTAAATCATAATAAACATATATTTACCTGCTAATAAATGCACATTATCTGTCAATCTCCATAAAGAAAAAAAATCCTGAGTAAATGTAATATACATAAAAGGTAAGTGAGTTAAACTCAATAAATGTCTAAAAGATAACTCATCCAAGTGGTTTCTTCCACTTTTCAAAACAAAAGAAGCCACTTGGATGATTAGTGAAATGGATTAAAGACTAAAAAAATCCAGTTACTGTAGACCAAATTTTTATGTACCACTAACCGGGATAACCACGAATTTTCGGCGACAAACTCAGTAAATGTGTTTGTATGCTTTTATAATTAATTAATTATAAACAAAGGTGTATGAAACAGTCTATAAACTGTTAACATGTCTGTTATAGGTGCTTATAAACATCTACTTATATAACAATAAACATGTTTATTATAGTATTATTAACACATAGTTAGCAAGATGATGGCAATAAGGATCCATCCCACTTTGGATGGAGCAGCTCTCATTTCTAGAAATCTGGCCAATTTTCTTAAATCCTCCAAACCGTGACTATCCAGGGTTGGGACCAGGAAGCAGAGTTGTAGTCTTACACACCTCTCTGCAGCTTCTCTCTCCCTGCCATCCCCTCATTACCCCATCCCCGTAGAGATGGTGTCTGCTCCCAGACCACCAATAACCAGCAAAAATCTATTTAAGCATAAAAATTCAAAAAGAAAAATAATATAGCACCTTCAACTGCACCACAGACTAAAACAGTTAAATGTGGTCTATTAAACATTAGGTCTCTCTCTTCTAAGTCCCTGTTAGTAAATGATATAATAATTGATCAACATATTGATTTATTCTGCCTTACAGAAACCTGGTTACAGCAGGATGAATATGTTAGTTTAAATGAGTCAACACCCCCGAGTCACACTAACTGCCAGAATGCTCGTAGCACGGGCCGAGGCAGAGGATTAGCAGCAATCTTCCATTCCAGCTTATTAATTAATCAAAAACCCAGACAGAGCTTTAATTCATTTGAAAGCTTGACTCTTAGTCTTGTCCATCCAAATTGGAAGTCCCAAAAACCAGTTTTATTTGTTATTAGCTATCGTCCACCTGGTCGTTACTGTGAGTTTCTCTGTGAATTTTCAGACCTTTTGTCTGACTTAGTGCTTAGCTCAGATAAGATAATTATAGTGGGCGATTTTAACATCCACACAGATGCTGAGAATGACAGCCTCAACACTGCATTTAATCTATTATTAGACTCAATTGGCTTTGCTCAAAATGTAAATGAGTCCACCCACCACTTTAATCATATCTTAGATCTTGTTCTGACTTATGGTATGGAAATTGAAGACTTAACAGTATTCCCTGAAAACTCCCTTCTGTCTGATCATTTCTTAATAACATTTACATTTACTCTGATGGACTACCCAGCAGTGGGGAATAAGTTTCATTACACTAGAAGTCTTTCAGAAAGTGCTGTAACTAGGTTTAAGGATATGATTCCTTCTTTATGTTCTCTAATGCCATATACCAACACAGTGCAGAGTAGCTACCTAAACTCTGTAAGTGAGATAGAGTATCTCGTCAATAGTTTTACATCCTCATTGAAGACAACTTTGGATGCTGTAGCTCCTCTGAAAAAGAGAGCTTTAAATCAGAAGTGCCTGACTCCGTGGTATAACTCACAAACTCGCAGCTTAAAGCAGATAACCCATAAGTTGGAGAGGAAATGGCGTCTCACTAATTTAGAAGATCTTCACTTAACCTGGAAAAAGAGTCTGTTGCTCTATAAAAAAAGCCCTCCATAAAGCTAGGACATCTTACTACTCATCACTAATTGAAGAAAATAAGAACAACCCCAGGTTTCTTTTCAGCACTGTAGCCAGGCTGACAAAGAGTCAGAGCTCTATTGAGCCGAGTATTCCTTTAACTTTAACTAGTAATGACTTCATGACTTTCTTTGCTAATAAAATTTTAACTATTAGAGAAAAAATTACTCATAACCATCCCAAAGACGTATCGTTATCTTTGGCTGCTTTCAGTGATGCCGGTATTTGGTTACTCTTTCTCTCCGATTGTTCTGTCTGAGTTATTTTCATTAGTTACTTCATCCAAACCATCAACATGTCTATTAGACCCCATTCCTACCAGGCTACTCAAGGAAGCCCTACCATTATTTAATGCTTCGATCTTAAATATGATCAATCTATCTTTATTAGTTGGCTATGTACCACAGGCTTTTAAGGTGGCAGTAATTAGACCATTACTTAAAAAGCCATCACTTGACCCAGCTATCTTAGCTAATTATAGGCCAATCTCCAACCTTCCTTTTCTCTCAAAAATTCTTGAAAGGGTAGTTGTAAAACAGCTAACTGATCATCTGCAGAGGAATGGTCTATTTGAAGAGTTTGTCAGGTTTTAGAATTCATCATAGTACAGAAACAGCATTAGTGAAGGTTACAAATGATCTTCTTATGGCCTCAGACAGTGGACTCATGTCTGTGCTTGTTCTGTTAGACCTCAGTGCTGCTTTTGATACTGTTGACCATAACATTTTATTACAGAGAAATGGGGAATCTTCTTCACAGACTAAGGTTAATTATGGAGTTCCACAAGGTTCTGTGCTAGGACCAATTTTATTCACTTTATACATGCTTCCCTTAGGCAGTATTATTAGACGGCATTGCTTAAATTTTCATTGTTACGCAGATGATACCCAGCTTTATCTATCCATGAAGCCAGAGGACACACACCAATTAGCTAAACTGCAGGATTGTCTTACAGACATAAAGACATGGATGACCTCTAATTTCCTGCTTTTAAACTCAGATAAAACTGAAGTTATTGTACTTGGCCCCACAAATCTTTTAAACATGGTGTCTAACCAGATCCTTACTCTGGATGGCATTACCCTGACCTCTAGTAATACTGTGAGAAATCTTGGAGTCATTTTTTATCAGGATATGTCATTCAAAGCGCATATTAAACAAATATGTAGGACTGCTTTTTTGCATTTACGCAATATCTCTAAAATTAGAAAGGTCTTGTCTCAGAGTGATGCTGAAAAACGAATTCATGCATTTATTTCCTCTAGGCTGGACTATTGTAATTCATTATTATCAGGTTGTCCTAAAAGTTCCCTGAAAAGCCTTCAGTTAATTCAAAATGCTGCAGCTAGAGTACTGACAGGGACTAGAAGGAGAGAGCATATCTCACCCATATTGGCCTCTCTTCATTGACTTCCTGTTAATTCTAGAATAGAATTTAAAATTCTTCTTCTTACTTATAAGGTTTTGAATAATCAGGTCCCATCTTATCTTAGGGACCTCATAGTACCATATCACCCCAATAGAGCGCTTCGCTCTCAGACTGCAGGCTTACTTGTAGTTCCTAGGGTTTGTAAGAGTAGAATGGGAGGCAGAGCCTTCAGCTTTCAGGCTCCTCTCCTGTGGAACCAGCTCCCAATTCAGATCAGGGAGACAGACACCCTCTCTACTTTTAAGATTAGGTTTAAAACTTTCCTTTTTGCTAAAGCCTATAGTTAGGGCTGGATCAGGTGACCCTGAACCATCCCTTAGTTATGCTGCTATAGACTTAGACTGCTGGGGGGTTCCCATGATGCAATGAGTGTTTCTTTCTTTCTTTCTCTTTTTGCTCTGTATGCACCACTCTGCATTTAATCATTAGTGATTGATCTCTGCTCCCCTCCACAGCATGTCTTTTTCCTGGTTCTCTCCCTCAGCCCCAACCAGTCCCAGCAGAAGACTGCCCCTCCCTGAGCCTGGTTCTGCTAGAGGTTTCTTCCTGTTAAAAGGGAGTTTTTCCTTACCACTGTTGCCAAGGGCTTGCTCACAGGGGGTCGTTTTGACCGTTGGGGTTTTTACGTAATTATTGTATGGCCTTGCCTTACAATATAAAGCGCCTTGGGGCAACTGTTTGATGTGATTTGGCGCTATATAAATAAAATTGATTGATTGATTGAAGGATCCTATAAGGACTTATACGAGTGCTATTTTTATTTAACCAACAGTTATTATAAGGATCTTATTTTAATGTGCTACCTTAGACAATTTTATGAAAATGTCATAAAGCCTTTTCTAAAGAATTCCAACTTTCTGCCAAATTTTGTGAAAATCTCAAACTTTTTCAGTCATCCTGCTATTGAACTAGACATGAATGATAACATAAAATGGGAGGTGATAATGTATATTTTTATAGCACTTCTTGAGTCTGTGCTTGCACACTGTTTAGGTATTTCTCTCTCTCTCTCTCTTTTCTGTAATATGTTCTCTTGTGTATAACTTTTATCTTCTCTGTCCTCGTCTCCAGAGTGTCATTTAGTGTTGCCACCCTGTGTGGTGTAAGTATTTGTGGAAATGCAATTAACGTATTGCTTCTTCCCCCCCCCCCCCCCCTTTCTTTCTCCTCCCTCCTTCCCGAGCTGAGTAATGCCTCGCTCCATTAATTCTCGGCATCGGCGCCCATAATTGACTTTTCACTGACAAGATTCCTCTCCGCTGAGCGAATTTCCTCTCCTTATATTTTTTGGACGACGGATCCCATTGTATATTGTTTACAACTATGCGTTAAGACATGCGGCGTCACAATGCTGAATGTAAATGGTTTGGCCACAAGACTTAAAAAGAGGGAGGGGAGAAGATAAGAAGTGAATTGATAGGTTGAAGAGAATGACGAGAAAGCAGGAGAAATGCAATGTGGACCCTTTTCTGTCCTCCACCACCGTCGGGGCTCTAACAGCTTCTTGTCTCTGTGTTACGCTCTGTGGCCCCTCTCAGACCCGAGCTTTTCTCTCACACAATCACCCGTTTAGGCCCATCATGGTGCTTGTGATTCCATTTATTTCTCCCTTGCCGTGGACGCATTTATTTTCTAAAGTGATCCTCTATTGACTCATTGTCATGGACTGGCTTGACCGGCCAACCAGTGAAGGCCCAGGTTAAAATCTATAAACTAACTGATTTAAACTCCACCAATGGGTTGCCTGCGTTAAAGGATACACACTGGACCATCTCAAAAAGGGCGAAAAATCACATTTGAACAAATCAAAATAGCAAGTGTATTCATTTTTACCACAAAAAATTGAACAAGGCTGACTCTGGCTGCAATCATTCTTTCATATCATAAATCAACAACCTGCATCTTTTTTTAAACTCTCCTTGCTCACATGCTCATCAACCCCTTCTACACTCATCCCACACCCACGCTACAATCACAAGCTATGACCTTTGCTTTCTCCATCTAATTTATCACTGTAGCTCCCTGCTGCCTGTCCTCCCCAGAGCTGCACTGGGCTACATCCAGGACGTGCTAGGCCAGCTATGAGACAAACATGTGCTGAGGTCACATCAACTTGCCTGCACCAAGCAGTAAGGTCAGGAGCAGCCTGTCATAGCGTGCAAGGCGCGGAAACATTAAGGAAGGTTTGCCTTCATTTGCTTTGATGGGCTGGATGATCCAGACAACCTCTAATCTATACTAGGATATGCTCCAAGTGCTCCCGTGCATTAGTCAGTAATAGGTGACTTGTAGTTATATGACCTATTCACAATGCAAAATATATGCAACCATAAGACATCACAGGTCTTATATCTTGAAGATCTGTGATGCACAGGCTAGCACACACAGCCCAACTGTGGTTGGGGGCACATTTCGCTATTTACACTGCGCATAATCTGAGTGCAAAGTAGAGTGCACAAAGCGGTTGCATCAACACCGTTTCACACCCAAGTCATCACATTTTGACACAAAAGGTTCATTTTGACAGAATGTCAATGTGTGATGAGTAGAAAACACCTTTGCATCACCATGTGACGCCCAAGAAACATGAACCTTAACCCTCTGGGGTCTGAGGGCATTTTTTGGACAGTTCACTTGCCTGGAATAAATGTTTTATTATTGCTGTTAACAGCTCTCCCTGCATCCCACAATCAAATTTTATGTCTCTTTTTTCAGGACAGCCTGTGCTTTCAGAATATATATGCTTTTGTTGTGTTTTATAAGTGTAATAAAGGTTTACAATCAAAAATAAGGAAGTTAAAAGTAAAGCGGAAAATAATTTTCTACACACATTTATTCAAAACACACAGCAAACTATAATAAACAACTGTTTTGACACTTTATAAAGGCAATTTGAGGTCTTGTGCGAAAGACTGTACAACAAAAATGTTCAAACAATAAACACAAATGCACATTTTGAACAATATATACAAAATGGTCTATGCGGGGTTTTTTTTTTTTTGCTTGGTTTTTTTTTGGATTCATGGTAAAAGCAACAGTTATCTAGTAACATTCACATGCAAACTAGTGGAGCAATCCTGATAGTTACACACTCTTTGTTTAAGCATGTGAGATTGTCATCAGAGGCTCTCTGTCTGCTCCGTCTGCTTTCAGTGATCGCTGTGCATAATGGTGCAGAGCGCATTTGGAGCCCAATAGTATGTACTCATTGGAGCACCCAGGGGGCTATTCAAATGGGCCAACTAGCAACATATCACTCCTGAAAACGATCTTTGGCTTTTCACGTGAGGTGAATCTGCCCTACAATTGGATTTTGGAAAACCATGTGACAGTGAACCAATTCCGATTGGACAGTCACATTGCGCACGTCATAACACAGCTTCTATGAGGAGTACAAAGATGGCCGATGGCTGGCTCAAAAGTCCGCGGAGTTAACTTTTCAGGAAATAAAAAAAGTAAGTTTCTATCTCATATCATTAAAAAGTTATTTATAATTTAGTAAAGCTTGGTCTTAGCTTTGGTCTTGGTCAGTGATGCCGGTAACGCGTTGCGTTACTCTAATCTGACCACTTTTTTTAGTAACGAGTAATCTAACGCGTTAATCTTTCCAAATCAGTAATCAGATTAAAGTTACTTCTCCATGTCACTGTGCGTTACTATTATTTTTCATTGTGGGTCGATAACAGCATTAAACTTGGTCTGTGGGCAGGAGGTCGGGGTTCGACTGAACTGTCCACTTTAAGTGAGCTGTGAGCTTTTCATCCGCGGTTTTTTGCAGCTGCTCGACTCGTCCTCACCTCTTAAAGCGCGGTGATCAGCACACCTGCACTGAGCTTTACAAAGACATTTTTATACTTTTTTTCCTCCTTTATTTAGAATTCTGAGCTGAGCCACTCTGTGTCGTCTCGTTAAAAACAGCTGATCCTCCGCGACGCGTCAACAACTAACACTATTTTCCACTCAAATGCACCTAAACTCTCTTTCTGAGGACCACATGATGTGAAAACGCAATAAAACTTTCTTACCTGTAAATCTGGTCCTGTTTTCTGCATAAATAAATGTTATCCATTCTTTGTGCTCAAACGCCAAAGCAGGGGCGAATCCAGATGGAATGGGGGCGTGGGGCAAGGATGTGCCCCCCTCCCCCACAACACCCCTAGATTAAAGGTGCAATTTTGAAGCCGTTTTTTACTACAACTAATATTGCTTAAAATAATAATAATTTCGACAAGTAAAATGTTTAGATAGAATTTAAATGTTAGAAAAATGTTAGAATTTAATAGTTACCTTTATAAACAATGTAGGCTCGAAATTGCAAGTTTTACTGTTACAGTGCTGTCAACAGTTAAATATGAGGTCAAGAAAGACATCTTTATTTTACTTTTTATAAAACAAGTATTTATTTTCATTGAAGTCAAGAAAGGGTGACTATAAAGTGAGTTTTGGCAAAACAGGTATCATTGTCATGTTGAGGTGGCAGAGGGTTGTTGTCGGCAGCTGGGAAAAGTAACTAAAAACGTAACTAGTAATCTAACTTAGTTACTTTTACAATTGAGTAATCAGTAAAGTAACTAAGTTACTTTTACAATTGAGTAATCAGTAAAGTAACTAAGTTACTTTTTCAAAGTAACTGTGGCAACACTGGTCTTGGTATACGACAGCATCGGCCCCAGAGGGTTAACCATAAAAAAGTAAGTCCCTTCGGCTGCTCCTTTTTTGTGCTCGGGGTTGCCACAGCAAATCCAAGGTAGATCTGCATGTTGAATTGGCACACGTTTTATGCTGGATGCTCTTCCTGACACAACACCACATTACATGGAGAATGGGCAGGGGTGGGGTTTGAACCGGAACCTTCCCCACTAGAAACAAGTGCACGAACAACTTGGCCACTACCTCTGCTAACCTTAACCATAGTAATAACCTTAATCATAACTATAAACTAAATTAAAACATAGATCAGTGTTCCCTGATGACTTGGAAGTGAAGGGGATAGTTCTATGCGCTGTCAGAGTGCAATGATGCTTCTGTCAAAATGCGCGTCTCCCTGCCTGTCACTCAGTGATGTAATGGGGCTACCTAACCCGTCACATAGTGATGGAAAGGGGCACTGACCAGCATAAAAATGTGACAAGTTGGAAGTTTGAATGTGCTGATTGTATTTAGTCACTTAAGTCATGAAAGCAGTTGTTGTTGTCGTCCATTCAGCTGCTCCTGTTTTGTTTAGGGTCGCCACAGCGGATATAGTCAGATCTACAGTAGTGTTCAGAATAATAGTAGTGCTATGTGACTAAAAAGATTAATCCAGGTTTTGAGTATATTTCTTATTGTTACATGGGAAACAAGGTACCAGTAGATTCAGTAGATTCTCACAAATCCAACAAGACCAAGCATTCATGATATGCACACTCTATGCCGCGTTCACACCGGGCGTGACGCGAGTGACTGCAGCCACAGGTTGCCATGTAATCCCTATATAAGGACGCGTTTTGGTGCCAAACCACGCAGCGCGACGCGACGGAGGCGAGTGAAGCGATTTTGAGCGTTTTGCGCGTTTGTGGTGCGATATTGCGTCGCCTCACGTCGCGCTGCCCTCCTCCCCAAGTTCAAAAATCTGAACTTTTTTGTCTCGTCGCACCGCGATGACCAATCAGGGACTGAATATGTAGTGACGTGGAGATGTCTGGAGTTTGACTGAAGATGTGAACATGTCCTGTATCTGGTAACAGCCTGTGAGCAGGACTTATGTCTCTTTTGTCCTTTATTTCACAATCATGACAGAGTTGTTGGAGCGAACAGCAGCCCCACAGCAGCGGGGAGCGGAGTTTCTTTTTCTTTTTATTTTACGTGTGCGCGCGCGAATCGTCCTGGAGATTATTTTACTTATTAACTACACACCTGTATAAAGCAAATGGTGACTGGTTTCTAAACACAATTATGACAGTTTTTGGAGCGAGCAGCAGCCCTACTTGCAGCAGCGGGGAGCGGAGCTTTTTCCTTTTCTTTTCTTTACGTGCGCGCGCGAGCGAATCGTCTGTAGAGAATATTTTATTAATTAACTACACAGATGTGACTGGTTTCTAAACACAATTATGACAGAGTTTTTTGGGGGAAGAGCCAGCTGCAGCAAGCAGCGGAGTTTTTTTTTATTATTGTTTACATGTGCGCGCGCAAACAGGACAGTTGGTCCTCAAACTGGGTCCCGCAGAGGTGGAAGGACCGCACCCAGACACAGCTCCTGCAGCAAATAATGATACTCTCTGTATTGGGAGCTTTTCACACCAACTCGCTCCGTGTGATCAAGGTCCATCATGTTAGCTTGACTGACAACCGGAGCCGGCGAGCGGAAGGGAAGTTCCTCCTATTTAATGACGCACAGGGGCAAATTTTCGCAGCGAAAGTCCACCCAAGCAGAGCGACACACCGGGCAAAGGAGGCGCGTCCGTCGCCTGGCGACCCACGCGAATTTGTAGCATCTGATCGCGCCCGGTGTGAACGCGGCATTAAGGCTATGAAATTGTGCTATTAGTAAAAAAAAAGTAGAAAAGGGGGTGTTCACAATAATAGTAGTGTGGCATTCAGTCAGTGAGTTCGTCAATTTTGTGGAACAAACAGGTGTGAATCAGGTGTCCCCCATTTAAGGATGAAGCCAGCACCTGTTGAACATGCTTTTCTCTTTGAAAGCCTGAGGAAAATGGGACGTTCAAGACATTGTTCAGAAGAACAGCGTAGTTTGATTAAAAAGTTGATTGGAGAGGGGAAAACTTATACGCAGCTGCAAAAAATAGGCTGTTCATCTACAATGATCTTCAATGCTTTAAAATGGACAAAAAAAAACCAGAGACGCATGGAAGAAAACAGAAAACAACCATCAAAATAGATAGAAGAATAACCAGAATGGCAAAGGCTCACCCATTGATCAGCTCCAGGATGATCAAAGACAGTCTGGAGTTACCTGTAAGTGCTGTGACAGTTAGAAGACGCCTGTGTGAAGCTAATTTATTTGCAAGAATCCCCCGCAAAGTCTCTCTGTTAAATAAAAGACATGTGCAGAAGAGGTTACAATTTGCCAAAGAACACATCAACTGATCTAAAGAGAAATGGAGGAATATTTTGTGGACTGATGAGAGTAAAATTGTTCTTTTTGGGTCCAAGGGCCACAGACTGTTTGTGAGATGACCCCCAAACTCTGAATTCAAGCCACAGTTCACAGTGAAGACAGTGAAGCATGGTGGTGCAAGCATCATGATACGGGCATGTCTCTCCTACTATGGTGTTGGGCCTATATATCGCATACCAGGTATCATGGATCAGTTTGGATATGTCAAAATACTTGAAGAGGTAATGTTGCCTTATGCTGAAGAGGACATGCCCTTGAAATGGGTGTTTCAACAAGACAGTGACCCCAAGCACACTAGTAAACGAGCAAAATCTTGGTTCCAAATCAACAAAATTAATGCCTCACAGATGTGAAGAAATCATGAAAAACTGTGGTTATACAACTAAATACTAGTTTAGTGATTCACAGGATTGCTAAAAAAGCAGTTTGAACATAATAGTTTTGAGTTTGTAGCGTCAACAGCAGATGCTACTATTATTGTGAACACCCCCTTTTCTACTTTTTTTTTTTACTAATAGCCCAATTTCATAGCCTTAAGAGTGTGTATATCATGAATGCTTGGCCTTGTTGGATTTGCGAGAATCTACTGAATCTACTGGTACCTTGTTTCCCATGTAACAATAAGAAATATACTCAAAAGCTGGATTAATCTTTTTAGTCACATAGCACTACTATTATTCTGAACATTACTGTAAGTACTTGGATGCATTCAGCAACAACCAGCAACATCCAAAAGCTAACAGATGTAGTCAGATTACAAGACTTTGATGTTACTGGGATTTGACAACAGATTGCATTTTCAGAAGGTAATTAGCGACATTACCAGAGTAACCCTCCGGACCGTACCACCTCTCACCTCTAATGCGGTAAAGCAGAAGACGATGGACAGATGAACGGGATGTCTTTCACAGAACAACTGTCTCAAAACCATTTAGGAGCAATGAAGGAACAAACTTTTTGAATTAGTGCGTGAACTTCTGTGACACAAGGCGTTATTGCAAAGGCACATTTGACAGTTCCACACAGTAGTTGTCACCCAATCCTCTATTGTCTTGGCTTCCACTTCCACTGCAGGTTTAAATGACTGAGTGGAAGCACGCTATACAACAGGCTAATTCCCCAATTCGCTATTAATGCATTTGGCACCAACAACATTCCATTTCCTGTAATGAGATACACAAATAAATCTGGCTATGGATAGATTCGGGGTGGAATGGGGTGGTGGTGGTAGGAAGAGGGAATGGGGGTGGGGGTTGGGGGGGTGTAGGAGGGGGCATTGAGACGCACTCTCCCAGCACTGGCATAATTGGTATCGCTGCTTGCAGACATGCAAACCAATCTCTGCGCAGATAGAGCAGAGGCTCTCTCTTTTCCCCCCTTAAGGCTATTTCTTTTGTCTTTTCGATAGCTTGCACATCCAAGATAGAAGGAGGGGAAATGTGGAGGGGTGGATGTTAATTTGTGAATTAATAGCTGTTCTCTGCAGAATTGCAAATTCTCTTAAATGTGACTGTGTTCACTGTGTGAGGAGCGTCTAAATCTGCAGACCTGCGCTCTGCACACCCGTTTGCATGCACAGGTGTGTGCGCAACGCACAAATCCCAACACTAATCCACGCTGAACTCTCATTCCACCTTCCATCACAATGCACTTTTTGTCATCCCCTACTCCTCTAATGCAGCCCCCCATCTTCGCAAGAAGGCGTCCATCGCGACGTGCCGTTTTTAATTTGCAATAACACATGACAAGGACAGATTAATGACTCTGATGGCACCTTTGTCCCTGAAACTCATCTTTTGGGGACCTGGTGTACATAACGTGTGTCACAGTACATTATCTCTACATCTGTCCTCTAATGGGACCTTTCTCTTCCTCAAAGGGCAGACGCTGACTTTAGTCACAACTGGAACGCACACACACGTGCGCATGCGATCATCATGACAATGGGCACTACAAGGACTGTGCGATGTGGATTAGATGTTCACAACTAAGTTATCACATCACAGACAAACGACAGGTGACGCTTTCAAGGTTAAAATCTGAGATCATCAGCAGATTATCAAAACAATATGGCAGCAATCTGGATCAAACTGAAATGCCAGATTTTTAATCTGGCCCCCAGAGTGATTTGTGAGACTTAATCACTTTGTCTATCTGTCTGTCTGTCTGTGTGTGTGCATGTGTCCACATGAATTTCTCAAGAACCACGTGACCAATTTCATTCTTATGGCACATGTGAATTGCTGGTAATAGTATCTTGACATGGTATTAACATGAAGGACAAAGGTCCAGGTCAATCAAAGTGTTAAAAAAAAATCTGAAAATCACATTTCTGCTGTAAGTTTGAAACCAAGAAAGCTAGAAGAATTATTTCAAGTAGATATGAACCAGCAAACGCAACATCTGCTGCTCTATATGTGGTATCAAGATGATGTCACCACATGACATTAAATGATTACAAAAATGGCAGTTTCAGCAATAACTCTGAAACAAAGAGAGCTAGAAGGATGATCTCAAGTCCATGTCAACCAACAAACAAATCTCCATACGGGACATCCGGAAAGTATTCACAGCACTTCACTTTTTCCACATTTTGTTTGTTACAGTCTGATTCCAAAATGGAGAAAAATTTTTTTCCTTCAAAATTCTGCTCACAACACCCCATAATGAGAACATGAAAAAAGTTTTAATTTTTACAAATTTATTAAAAACAAAAAACTAAGAAACCACATGTAAATATTCACACCATTTGCTCAGTATTTTGTTGATGCACCTTTGGCAGCAATTACAGCCAAAAGTCTTCTTGAATATGATCCCACAAGCTTGGTGGACCTATCTTTGGGCAGTTTTGTCCATTCCTCTTTGCAGCACCTCTCAAGTTCCATCAGTTTGGATGGGGAGCATCAGTGCACAGCCATTTTCAGATCTCTTCAGAGGTGTTCAGTCGGATTCAGGTCTGGGCTCGGGCTGGGCCACTCAAGAACATTCACAGAGTTGTCCTGAAGTCACTCCTTTGATATCTTGTCTGTGTGTTTAGGGTCACTGTCCTGCTGAAAGATGAACCGTCACCCCAGTCTGAAGTCAAGAGCGCTCTGGAGCAGGTTTACATCCAGAATGTCTCTGTACTTTACTGCATCCATCTTTCCCTCAATCCTGACTAGTCTCCCAGTTCCTTCTGCTGAAAAACATCCCCAGAGCATAATGCTGACACCACCGTGCTTCACTATAGGGATGGTGGCTGGTTTCCTTGAAACACTGCGCCTGGCATTCACACCAGTCTGAGAGTCCTTCAGGTGCATTTTGGCAAACTCCAGGCGGGCTGCCATGTGCCTTTTAGTAAGGAGTGGCTTCCGTCTGGCCACTTTACCATACAGGCCTGATTGGTAGATTGTTGCAGAAATGGTTCTCATTCTGGAAGGTTCTTTTTTCTCCACAGAGGAATACTAGAGCTCTGACAGAGTGACCATCAGGTTCTTGGTCACCTCCCTGACTAAGGCCCCTCTCCCCAATTACTCAGTTTATATGGGTGGCCAGCTCTAGAAAAAGTCCTGGTGGATCCGAACATCTTCCATTTATGGATGATGGAGGCAACTGTGCTCACTGGGACCTTCAAAGCAGCAGAAAATGTTTCTGTACCTTTCCCAAGACTTGGTGCCTCCAGAACAATCCTGTCTCAGAGGTCCGCCAGACAATTCTTTTGACTTCATGCTTTGTTTCTACTCTGACATGCACTGTCAACTGTGGGACCTTATAGGCAGACAGGTGTGTGTCTTTCCAAATCATGTCCAATCAACTGAATTTAGCCCAAGTGGACTTCAATTAAGCTGCAGAAACATCTCAAGGATGATCAGTGGAATAGAAATAGGATGCATCTGAGCTCAATTTTGACCTTCATGGCAAAGGTTCTGAACATGTGACGACATGTGATTTTTTTATATTATATATAAATTTGCAAAAATCTCAAAAAACTTTTTCACATTGTCATTGTGGGGTATTGTGTGTACAATTGTAAGAAAAAAATTAATTTTATCCATTTTGGAATAAGGCTGTAGCATAAAAATATGTGGAAAAAGTGAAGTGCTGTGAATACTTTCTGGACGCACCGTACGAGGCCTGTTAGAAAAGTATCCAACCTTTTAATTTTTTTCAAAAACCTGATGGATTTGAATCACGTGTGCTTGCATGAGCCAACCTTGAACCTTCATGCGCATGCGTGAATTTTTTCACGCCTGTTGATTGCGTTATTTGCTTGTAAGCAGCCTTTGTGTGAGGATGGGTGGAGTCTCTCGTCGTTTTTTGTTTGCAAGGAAAATGGCGGAACGACTGGAGCAGCGCGACTGCATCAAATCTTGCCAGAAACTGGGCGACAGCCAGGTGGAAACCATTCGGATTATTCAGATGGCTTTCGGTGACGATCCTATGGGCATCACACAGATTAAGGAGTGGTACATCCGGTTTAAAGACATCTGCACAATGGTGGAGAGAGTGAGCCACGCTCCGGGCGACCATCAACATGCTGAAATGACCAGATCATTTCAAAGTGAATGCTGTGGTGATGCGGGACCGTCGTGTGACTATCCGAGAAACTGTGGAAGAGGTGGACATCAGCACTTTTTCGGCACATTCCACTGTGACAGAAGATTTGGCCATGAAAAGAGTTGCAGCGAAATTCATGCCGATGGCTTCGGCACGAAGCTGCTGACGGAGCAAAAGCGCCTCCGTGTTGAAGCCTCACAGGACATGCTGTGACATGCCCACCTCTTCCACAATTTCTCGGATAGTCACATGACTGAAAAGTCACCAAAATCATCGGCATGAATTTCGCTGCAACTCTTTTCATGGCCAAATCTTCTATCACAGTGGAATGTGCTGAAAAAGTGTTGATGTCCACCTCTTCCACAATTTCTCGGATAATCACACGACAGTCCTGCATCACCACAGCGTTCACTTTGGAAATGATCTGGTCATTTCAGCATGTTGATGGCCGACCGGAGCGTGGCTCGCTCTCCACCGTTGTGCGGCCGTCTTTAAACCGGTTGTACCGCTCCTTAATCTGTGTGATGCCCATAGGATCATCACCGAAAGCCGTCTGAATAATCCGAATGGGTTCCACCTGGCTGTCACCCAGTTTCTGGCAAAATTTGATGCAGTTGCGCTGCTCCAGTCGTTCTGCCATTTTCCTTGCAAAGAAAATCCGATGAGAGACTCCACCCATCCTCACACAAAGACTGCTCACAAGCAAATGACGCAATCGACAGCCGTCAAAAAAACTCACACATGCGCACGAAGGTTCAAGGTTTGCTCATGCAAGCACACGTGATTCAAATCCAACAGGTTTTTTGAAAAAAATAAAAGGTCGGATACTTTTCTAACAGACCTCGTATGTGGATTTTATGTGAAGTCCTGATGATGTCACTGTATGCCATCATGTGATAATATAGAAACCAAAACCACATTTTTCTCAGTAGCTCTGAAACTAGAAGAGCCTGAAGGATGACCTGGAGCACATTTGAGACAGAAAATAGATTGTCATTTACTAATGTAAATCTGATGTCACCGTGATGTCCTCATATGACATTATTATGGTTTTAGTTATCAGTAAGCCTTGTCTGATTGGGTTTTGTTGTGATTAACTCACTAGTCGTTTTCTATCGGTGCTACTGTTTATGTTCACCAACACATGTATAAGGAGATGGTTCAGGTCAAGAGCACAAGTGTACTGAAAGCTTGTTGTAACAGTGAAAACTTCGTAGCACCATGTCTGCCTTTTACTGCCTCCACCGTGGCGGTTATGTTTCCATTAGCATTTGTTGAATTATTTGTTTGTTTTGCTGTTTGTAAACAACAGAATTGCACATGGAAGCTTTGTGGAGGAGATGGAACAATTTTCAATTTTTGAAGGGGAACTAGATCAAGTTGCAGATTTGAGATTTTTTTTCTTGAACTTCATTTATTTATTTAGTTGGTTAGTTTGTTAGTTCATTAGTTAGTTAGTTAACATTGATCTTTATTAAACAATTTAGGTATATTCATGTTGATAAAATCACTGAATGAGTAGTAAATAATAGTTATATGGATCTATGTTTAAATAGACTACTGGCCTTGGCAGACGTCTGCACTCTCTGTGTACCCTTCTAGTTTAGTCATCTTTCAATTTACTGGAATATCTGATATTATACTTCTACTAAACCATGAAAGTGATATTTCAAACATGCTGTGACTTTTCTACTTTGACGTTACTGAAATTTATCTGGGTTTAATCAAACAAGAGTCACCAGCTACAGATCTTTGCATCACAGACCAAATTCTGGAGAAATGCAACAATAAAAGGGCCATGCTTATTCACATTTACAAAAAGTTAGAGTATAGGTTATTCATTTACAGTGTTGTATAGTAACGAAGTAAAAATACTTCACTACTGTACTTAAGTACGTTTTGGGAGACTTTGTACTTTACTTGAGTTTTTTTTTTTAATTCAGCTTACTTTCACTTTTACTTCACTACATTTCTGACCTTAATTGCATACTTCTACTCCAATACATTTTCTAATCACCATGCTGTTACTCGTTACAAAAAAAAACAAACAACAACAAAAAACCACACACACACGAACAAAGTCGTGTTTTCACCCAGAGACACCACTGATTACTAGTGACTGCAACGAAGTCAGGCCAATTTGTCATGAGGCATGTCCGGTAGGCAGTTGCGCACTTGGGGGTGTTTGTCAGGAAAATGATAATTTCTCTACGTTGATTACAGACCCGCTGCAGGAAAGTTGATTATAATCAACTTTTCTGCAGCACGACTTTGCTTTGAACCTTGAACCAATCGAAGCAGTGATTCGCAGGTCGAAGCAGTGCTTCGATCTACGATTCGTGGATTGACTGGTTTATTTTGCTTTATCCTAATTTTTCCCCGCTAAAACCCTGAAGAGCATATGTCTGTGAGTAATATTGAATATTTTTATGTTAAACCGACCTGTTATGGTCTTCTGAAACAGTTGGTAGATGTATTTTATAATTTAAAAACAGGACCGATGCTAACGTGTTAGCATGTCTATGGCGTTTTCAATGTTAAAGTTAGCATTAAGCTGTTCGCATAAGCACATTTGTGTTTATTTGTTTTCTGTATAATTAATGCTCAGCGTTCGTTGTTGCAAAAGAGTCAAATTGTAATTTTTTACATTTATTTTATTCATATTATAGCAACAACAATAATAGTATACATAATAGACAATAATAGTCAATAATAATAGACTAATATTGTTACAATACAATTTGAGAGAAAGAGGACAAAAAGAACATAATGAAACAAAACACAACAGAAAAGATTAAAACCATGTAACAATGAAAATAAAATAAATACATATAGAAATAAATAAGTGTTTCCTGTGAACACCTAGTGAGTAGCCTACTCAGGTTTAGGTTTGAAACCTTGTTTCTGAAGTGTTTTTGTGTGATGTGCACAATTTTCAGTACTTTGACTAATACTACCAGTAATTTACCAAGCCTAAATAAACTTTAATATAACAAGAATCAGTCTGTTTTTGATTATTAACATTTACTTGTATTTTTACTTCAATACTTGAGTACATTTAGTTGTACGTTACTTGTCATACTTAAGTACAATAAATACTAGATACTTTAAGACTTTTACTTGAGTAGCATTTCAATCAGTGACTTGAACTTCTACCAAAGTCATTTTTTTAAATGGGTATCTGTACTTTCACTTAAGTGTGATTTTTCCGGTACTTTATACAACACTGTTCATTTCTAAATGATGTGCATGTGCAAAAACCACGCTGACTTCTTTTCCACGCATAAACTGATATTTGTAAAGGAAGACTTGTGTATACCTCATACAAACCATATGGATACATGGATACACACCATGTGGATATGTGTTTTTCAGAACAAGTCAAGTCTGATGTGGTGAAGGGGAAATCAAAAATAAGGCATTTCTTATTCTCATTAAAATATAATTTATGCACACACACACACACACACATACACACACACACACACACACACTTATAATATGTACATTTTACCATTCATTGTGAATAATTGAGTACGCACAAAATTGTATCAGTTTTCACTGTGATTACTACGTATTATTATTATTACTACTACTACTACTACTACTACTACTACTACTACAACTACTACTAGCAGAGGCACCTGTCTTCGACCAGGTGAAGAGTAGTTACAAAACTGTCAGCAAAATTGTCTACATACATTGGAATCAGTAGATCAACGCTGTGGTTTTAGTCTATAAATAGCACACAGACTGTTGTTGCTCAGTGTTTTAAATTTTCTGTCTGATTGTAGTAAAATGATCAAACTTGTGCTGTTTCCTAAATGTCAGGACATTTATTGTACTTTTAGATTACTTTATTCTGTTACGTTATATTCCCCGGGCGCCTAATGGCGACTTCTGCTCCTACTGGCAATTAGGATGGGTTAAATGCAGTAGACATATTTCATTGTGCAGGGAACATGTTCTTCTGTGCATATGACAATAAAATTCCTTTGAATCCTTTGAATCCTTATTTATTGCATAGACTTAGAATAATTGTCATTATTCCTCACACTTGGCAGTATGCACTTCTGAAGCTGATTTGCAATTCACCTATAAACACTGATAAGAAGTTGTTTTATTTTTGTTATTAATTTAGAAGTGTCAAGTGTATTTTCAGGCTGTGACTGATGGAAAGATTGTCTGGCAGAGATTTTCCTTTCTGCTAAAAAAAAGTAGACATGACGTTGGCAACCATACTGAACTCTTGTGGTTTCCGAGATGTTAGTGAGACCAAAACATAGTGGCAAGATGAAGCCTTGGAGGTACATAATCAGCCCTCACTTACTTGACAGTGGCACAAAATTTTAACTCAAAAATACCCAATCTGGAAGGCCATGATATAATCCATTCCTTGGCAGAGTTTGGAAGTGATGGGATACGTTTCAACGGAGCGGTTGGTGGAATAATGCCAGACAGCAGCAAACATCCATACAAACAACACAAATTATAGGTAGGATTATTATTGTTGTTGCTGTTGTTGAGTGTGGGTGCTATACTCAGTTGCAGCAGTATGTAAATGCTCATGTGAGGATGACAGCTTTGGTATAGTTGGAAGAATTTTCCAGTGCAACTATCAGTCTAGACGGGTATTTAGAGATTGCTCTGGTTTTCGGGCTCCTGATGACAGTTGGCTCCTGTGCAGCTTCATGCTTCCAAGATCTGTTCTCTTTAAGCTGCGTGAGGAAACGTGTCTGGCTTTTAGTTTGCCAGAATTGCAGAAGTGTTATATTCAAATGACCAAACTGGTCTCTGTGCAACCATGATTGTGCAGTCAGATCCATAATAGTTGGACAGTGATACAATGTTTGCCATTTTTGTTTCCATACCTCTGACCATTTTGGAATCATAGACACTTCTTGGACAGTCCCTCTATTATCACAGCCCATATGGATGAACTAAACTTAAGGATTTTTGTTAATATAAATCATTACTTTTACAGACAGTTTTCTTCAGTCAAGTCAGGGGATGGATACATGAACATTTCCAAGATGTCTTGGATTTCATTACATCAGTCAATGTGAAACAGTATGGTACTTTATAATAAATCTGTCTGGATGAGGCAGTTATCAAAAATTAGTGGCCATGCAATAAGAAGAGTGAAGGAAGCCACCAAGACACCCAAGACTTCTTTGAAGGTGTTATTGGCTTCTGTGTTTATGATTGGAGAAACTGTGCATCATACAACTCTTGTCTTTTGCATCAGCAGTTACACAGCTTCATGGTTTCATCAAACCATTGCTAGAAGAAACACTGGCACTATCCCATGTTTCTCCAATAACAACAAGAGAAGCCTATAACTCCTTCAGAGTTGTCATTGGGGTCCTGGTGAACTCTCACTAGTCTCATTTTCACATTGTGAAAAGCTGAAAGTCTGTGGTAGAAGCACAACTTGGTTTATTTCAACTCCTCTGTATTGGTGGAAGGAGTCAAAATTGCAAATATTGTCGCCATCCAAATACTTTTGAACCTGACTAAATATATGTACTGCAAGATATCGCTTTATCATTTTTTTAAAATCAAATGTGGCAAGTACATTCTATCTATGGGTGGGAAGAAGGATTTTTTTTTTTGGTTAGGATTACTCAACAATCCACAAATGGGAAAATGGCTACTTTACAGAAAATACTATTTCTGTAAAGATATTTTATTGTAAGTTTAAAATCCCATGAAATATTTTCTCTAAATGCCTGATACTTTGAAATGGGTGTGTGGCATTTCTGTGCTCTCTGAGCATTTTTGATCAAGTTTGGGGTGGGAAATCACACTTGTGAATGTGCATACAGTTTCACCATAATAAAGATTCATAATTAAAAAAAAACAACCATTTGCATGCACCGTCTCATAGCTCTAATGAAAAAATCCATGTGCACATGTTGGCCTGTATGGGCACCGAGAGTATTAATCCAAATTCTACACAGAGGGTTTATAAATGAGACCCACAATGTAAATTTTTGCAGAGTGAAATAAACTCTACCTGGACTATATTTGGCCTATTTCCAAACAGTGTTAAATTCTATGACCATATTAAAACATCTTTATTATAGAGTTATTTCAAAATGTTCAACTCTAATACAGTCACTACAGTTATACTATGATAGCATTTAATTAACACTATTTTTAATGTGATAAAATGTGGTCTCTGCAGAGTTTTACCCTGCTGACACTGAGGTGTCACATGTCCAGAAAATGTTCAGATATGGACTTCTGTTACATATGTCACAGGCGTCTAGAACTAGATGTTGTTTGAATTCTTGTCACAGAAGGAGAATTTCTACATGCACAGACATAGAAAAGTAAGACTTCTGGTGTGTAACTTCAAATCCCAAATACATGTAACTGCAGATTAAAAACCTGATTTGACACAATATGACCCCTTTAAAAATGAGAGAAAAATTAGATTAAATTGGGAATGGATATCATGAACTCCACTGATATTCAAACAGCAATCTCAGTATGATGAGTGTACTGAGTTGGAAACATTGTGAATGTTGAATTATATCCCATTACATGAAAAATATTATTTTCTAAACCCTGTATCTTAATTTAAGGTAATTTCTATAAATATTACTTATTGGGGGAAATCCTGCAAAAGCACAAACACAAACTGAGAAAAAAGCACTGTGAGCTGCTTGATCACAACAAAAGAAAAAAAAAAAAGAAAAAGAAGGTTATCTAACTTCAACTTACAATGTCCTATTTTCCTTCCATCCAAGTGGTTGCCACTCCAGAGAACTAAAGAGACAGAAACATAAAAGAAGGAAGTGGCCTGTTTTGATGAATGCTCTTTGAGATAATGTTCATCATCCCATCAGCCACCTCAAAGCAATGCATGTACAGTACGCCACACCATCACACACACATGCACGCACATGAGCACACGCGGCCCTCCCTGCCTCCGCCGGTCTGTTCCTACACCTGTTCACGCTTCCACCAGGGACATGTTAATTCATAGGCATTAAAAAAGCCAATTGTTTGCACAACCGATAATCTATTAGCCCTCAGGCTGTGTGTGTCCACTCTCGCGCCTGGAATGAGAAAGTCTGGCTCGGCCTGGCTCGTAATCTTTGAGCATATCTGGATGTGTTTGTGGTCTTGTAAAATACTTGATTATTTTAATGCATTTCACAGCGCCACAGAATGTGTGTTGATGGAAGTAATCACTCATCCAGGTAGGAGGTACTGCATGCAAACATTTATTTCAAGTTACTGTTTTCAATGTTGGAAAAGCAAAACTGAAAAAAATAAATCAGTTGGGTGAGAGGGGAAATATCTTAAGATAAACAAGAACCTAGTTCCTGCAGAGTGTATTTTTAGATCTCACAGAATGTGCTGATGGAATTTAAAGGGGTCATACTGTGCAGTTACTCAGCAAGCTAATATAGGTTGCCAGGTGTCTTACAAAGAGATTTTAAGCGTCCCGTCACGCTCAGATGAAGACAGCACTGTGTCCAGAAAATATTGGTGGATGCAGCAGGGAAGTGGTCAAGATGGAAAAATGTGCCATTTTCAAGTCCATATTTTGTCCTGATTACAACCCTGTCATGTTCTCACAGTGTCAAACAAGTTTTCACTCATTTCTTACCACATGCATAATCACGTGGGTGTAATGTTGTGTTTATTCTTACTACGAGTAATCAAATCGCGAGGCGAGTACCACATTCGCACTGCTTCCGTCATGCCCTTATCAACTGTGTGCCATGCACTGCGCCTGTTCATTCCTTCTGCAAGTTTTCTTGTGTCCCCATGTAGGTTCAGTAATAAACTACAGTCAGACAAACAGTTCTTCTGCCAAACATGCCTGACTCTATTTAAACACACACTTAAATATGTGCATGCGGGCATATGCTTTGAGAGCAAACAAACCTCAATTTATAGGAGGTGGGGACAATTTTATTTATTTATTTTTTTGTTGTTGTTAGCTGCCTAAAATTTACCTATATGTAATTTGTAAATGCACAAATAATGAACTGTTGAATTTTAAGGATGTTTAACATGAAATTTAAAACATGTTACTCTAAAGTGATGAAAACAATAAAAATGATTCTGCACAACATGACCCCCTTAAATTATTTATTTGTTCATATATATATATATATATATATATATATATATATATATAGTTTTTGTTGTTGTTTTTTCACCAGCCCCCAGTTGCTCTGAATCACCACAGCAAATCTAGATAAAATTTGGCATATGTTTTACCCTGGATTACCCTTCCTAGTGCACCTCCAGTCCTACATGGAGAAATGTGGACATCTCCTGATGTTCCCGAGGCATCTCCCAGCCAAGTTATAAGCATAATCTACTCTGCTCCACTTTTGAGATCTGATGGGATCAGGTGTGCTCAGAGTGGTTACGGCGAAATAGAAATGCTTTTGTTCAGCATTTGGTTAAAAAACAAAACAAAAAAACAAATAAAAAAGTCTCAAGTGAGCCTCTGTTCCTGCTTTTTATAGTAATAAAAGCAAGTGCTGTCTTGCCAAAGGGGATTAGGGCTGTATGACAGCTATACGGAGTATCTGTAGGTCTGAGCGTGGTGTAAAATTGAGATGCAGCTCCACAGGCGTATGGTAAAACGCAGGGCATCAAAAAACTGATCCAATCGCAGCCCACTCTCAACACTCGCCTTGCCTGATGTACAACATAACAAGTCACAGGAGACAGCGCAGAGAAACACACTCGGCCGCAGCGCTGTTAGAAATGCCATCTTCTTCACACACAGAAAAGTAGGAGATGAGTGATGGAGAGAGTGAAAACAAAAGAATCTCCCTTACCATCGTCTCGTTTCCTCTTCTCCCCATTGGAGCGCGGGATGCCCAGGATGCCATTGATGGAGTAGGATCCTACGGGGTCGTTGGAGGCACTGGTCACCGGTGGAGAGGCCGTGCTGGGCACTGATGAAGACAGTTAGGATTAGACTGTGTGGTTGCGCGTGAGATCATTTGAATGGCATCTTCTAGCTCACCTATAGTGTGACCGGGCGTAGAGAGCGGCGTAACCGATCCGTCGGGGGACGGATGGAACTGCTGCTGGACTTTGGTGCGAATAATCCTGGTAAAATGAACAACAGACAGGGATCAGTCGATAAGTGTTTCCAGGATACTTAAACATGGTGAACGTTCATAGCCGTGCATGGCAGCGACCCGTCGTTTGGACCGTTTATGTCCCCGTATACAGGCGCTGCCACAAATAGCCAATCTCTGGTCTTTAGGGGCAATCTCTCTGCAACTCTGTGCACCTGAATAAGGACTGCCCCCTGAGATTGTGGATTCAATCTAGCTGGATTCTGAGGTTTGAAATATGATAAAGTCTCCGTACCAGTCAGATGTGATGTGGAGGGAAAGTCTTCATTGCACTTTGGTCTGAATGATCTTGCAAACAAAGCATGAAATCACATCAATTCACCTCAATGATCAGCTTCACTGACTCTACCTGGCCAACTCTAATAATCTCCTGCTCCTCTCTCTCTCTCTCTCTCTCTCTCTCTCTCTCTCTCTCTCTCTCTCTCTCTCTCTATCCACCTCTCAGACCTGATCGTACACTCGTCTCATTCCCAGACTTACATTTTTACTCTCCCCACTGTCCAATCTGCTCACTCTATTTTCTCGATGTTACATCTCTCTTCTAGACTTTGTCTTCCTCTGTTTATCAACTCAGTGCTGTGCACGAGTCAAAAGTATTCATTTTTGAATACATTTTTGAATACATTTTTACATTTATATTTCAAAATCAAATGTTGCAGAGAATTATAAGAACACAAAAAACACAACATAATAGATTTACAGTTCAATGCATGATTCCACAAAGGCAACAAACAGGAATTAATAATCTAATGAATAGATCAACATGATGCTCTTGTAAAAATATGGGAGGGTTCAACCAAACATAATTTAGTTTGGAAGGCAAACAAGAGTTATGCACTGTATTTATTTTACTGCAGCAAGTCAATTCAATTTTTTTAAAATTTATTTTCAATGTCTGTATCACGCTAAATCACACACACACACACACACACACACACAAAAAGCTGCCTCAAGGTGCTTCACATGAGTACAATCAAACCTTCTCTCCCCCACGAGCAAGCACATAGTAAGGAAAAACTTGTAAACTTGTATACTGTAAAAATGTTTATAGCAGATTTAAAGTGAGGAAAACATTTTAAAATAACCAAAATCTGCTAAATATAGATTAATCATATATACATAAATGAGAAAATATCTGACCACTTTTCACGTTTAATACATAATTCTTTTTGGTTATAAAACTGCATAATAGTTTTAAGTTGTCCCTTACATTTCAAGTCAAATCAAATCAAGTAATGTTTTTTTTCACAATTATTTTAGTTATTGAGTAATCATGTGTACTTTCTTTTTGCTGCCATATATGAGGCAGTAAACTACAAATACATTAGTGTTTCTTGTTTTAGCTTATTATTATTATTATTGGAAAATAAAGACTGTAATATGATAGCTGACTTTAACAAAATAGAAAAAGGCAACTTTTTAACACATACATACATACACACACACACACACACACACACACACACATATATATATATATATATATATATATATATATATATATATATATATATGTCTATGTTTGTGTATCTATATTTCTATATTTGTGTTTCGCCTCTCTGATCTCTGTAGTAGTTTTTGCTCTTTTTGTGGCTCACTGAGGATCAGAGTGTATTGATTGTGACCCTGGAATAGAAAAGTTGATGACGAATAGCGTGGAACAACAGCAAATGCAAATGGTGATCTATAAATTACATGTGACAGGAAAGCAATAGCATCTTATTGGCACAACCTGAGGCCAATGCTGCATACAACGTCTGTCAAATAAAATAATAAAAAAAAGCTTATGAACTGAAAAGATAATAAAACTGTAGATTAAAAAAATTGAGGTCTGAGAAAATTTTACATTTGCGTAATTTTATAATAAGTCTTCCCGCCAGGCAGAGTAGTGGATTTACACAGAGTTTGAGCTAATGTGGGATATTAGAATACATACAGTAATTGTTATCTTTTGACTGACAGATGAATGTGAGGTCATTTAATAAGCAGAGTTGTAGGCTGACACAAATCCCACATAGATTGCTCCTTCAAGACTTTTGCACATAGCAGCTGAAGTAAAAGATGTGCATGTGTGTGTGTGTGTGGTGTGTGTGTGTGTGGTGTGTGTGTGTGTGTGTGTGTGTGTGTGTGTGTGTGTGTGTGTGTGTGTGGTGTGTGTGTGTGTGTGTGTGTGTGTGTGTGTGTGTGTGTGTGTGTGTGTGTGCAGCGTGCACCAGTAATCAGGCAGGTATGGGTTAACTTCCTCAGGGGTAAAATGTACATCAGACTCTTTTCATATCTCATGTGTCCTCCATACTCCTTCAGGCAGGGCAACAAAGGCTCTAGCAGCCTCCTCCACAAAACACACATCAATATTTTATTTGAATTTCTAACATCTCACCACAACAGTTATCTGACCTCATGACTCGAGGGAGCCTCGTAAATTCAAGGACTTTGTTTCGAGTCTGTGTTGTTGATATTGAATAAGCAATTTGGTCGGGGGAATTAACAACATTGGTGTTTGGGCTGTCAGAAAAAAAAAAGATCCCCAAAGAAATATTAAAAATTGGATCAATATGATTGAAAGCCACTTAGGGCCTTATGGGTACATTTGTGTCTGCTGGGCACGCACAGTACAGCGGGTGGAAACTCTTCTGTGCGGCAACAAAACAAAGTGCAACCCAGCCTCTGTGTAATCTTTAATAATTCATGCAGGAAAAATGTGTTTAAGGCCAGGACATCCTCCTTAGTGGAGAGAGCAGAGGTCAAACCCTTAACCACAGAGACCACCGGGGGGTCTGCTGTGTGGCTTTCGTTAAAAATAAAACAGCCTCTGTGGTAGAAAATGTGGAAAATCTGAGGTTAGATGTAATGCACACTGTGAGGGAACTCCTGAAATATTAAATAATATTTTATGGTGCAGTTACAGATTTTTATAAGAAGGTGAAAAAAAAAAATGAAAATCCTGTACTGGAATATGTGAAGCTTCAAGGGCGGATTATACCACTGCAAGCAATGCCCACTGTTAATTATTAACACGCTTTCTAACTTTATTTCAAAGGACACATTTTTTCCAGTTTAGGTCAAACCAATGAGAATATAAATATTTCATCGATTTTAGCTACACAGGTATTGATCAGAGCTTGTGATGTTTTTCAAACGAACAATGGGTGAAAGGAGATTAAAAAAAACAACTAACTGACTAAATGATGAAATCATATCATCTAAATATCTTTTCATTTTTTTCTTCTTTTTTGTGGATTCATCCACCTTCACCTGCATTCAGCCGAGCGCCTTTTATGAGACTCTGTTCAGCTCATTAAAATGTAATGCCGATGACCAGCTCTCTGGAACGGTGCCTCCTAACCAAAGTTCACCACTCGCCAGTCACCGTGGATTTTTTTCCCTTCACTTTGCACACATGCTTTTCGCTGTCCTCTGTCTGAAGACACTTTGTCCACTGCTTCACGTGGGAAAGGTGAAGGTGTAGAGTGTCTGCTTCAGCTCCTTCAGTGGAACAGAAACTCGTTTATCAACCGTTTTTTACGCACGGGGCAACAGCTTTGATGGCTAGGATTTGTCTCTTCTCTTGTCAAAATTTCTGATAATAATATGTAGAGTTGGTTGTTTTTTGTGTATTATTATTAATATTATTTTAAAACCGTCGTGCGTGTCGCAGTGTGGTCTGAGTCGGGTATTTCCCTCTGCCTCTAGATCTGGTTACACGGTATTGATCGGTTTTTATCGAGACAGATGTGATTTTTCGTGGCTGCCCGTGTAGCGCAGATTGAATTGCACTTGTGAGACCACCCCGGTGTGCACTGGCTGGATAAAATATCATTATTCCGATTTCTACTCGTTTGATTTGCACCGTTTAGCGCCACAAACATCAATTTGGCTTCGATTCATATTAATGTAACAATTACGCACGCGTTTATTACACCTTTGCAAACGTTTTTTTTTTTTTTTTTTTTAATCACAGGACTGACTTTTTGTTTGGATTGTGTGTTTTAAGAAGAAAATAATAGTGATAAAAAAAAACATTCCAGCACCTACCTGTTGATGGATGAGACGCTGGGGACGGTGTCGTTGTCGCAGACGCCCTCCGCCAGTAGTCGGTCTCTAATCTCCCAAGCGAACATGGTTGGATTCTGCCGTTTATATTCTGCGATTTTATCCACCACTTTTGGAGTCGCCACCTTTGGTTTGGAACCGCCGATGACTCCGGGTTTAATACTGCCGGTTTCGTAGTACCTGCGTGAGGACAGAGGGAGCGCTCCTGAATGCTGAGGCTGACCCTCCAGTCCTCACAGAATTTTTTTGTTTTTGTTTAAATCCTTTCAATTTTCGTCGACTTTCTGCTGTTACACGTAAAAAGGCAAGAAAATGGAGCGATAATAGATCTATGAGTTGGTGTGGGAGCGGGTTTGCGTGGGCCTAATTACTGAGTGGAGGGTGAGCGAACAAAAAGCAGTGAGACGCACAGAAGAAAAAAATAAATAAATTAAATTAAAATAAATAAAGGCACAGTTTAACTGTTTCCAGAATGGTAGCATGCACAGCATGCCACCATGACCTACTAAAAAAAAACAATGTTGGTGACAAACATTCAGTGTGTGTGAAATGAAATACCTCTGTAATGCCTTCTGATAGCTGGAAAAAGAAATTAAATCTCAGCATTTGTGCTCCCAGGAGAAATTATATAGATGTCATGTCTCAGTTTGAAGATGATGAAAAATTAGATGCGCTTTTAAAAAAATATTTTTACTAACATAATTTTGTGATTCCAAATGCTGTTTTTATACAGCCTCGTATTTTTCCCCCAAATGTGAGTTTAGCATTTCATGATTCTAATCAGGCTGCACGTGATGGATAGAAAACCTGCTACGGTCAAGCAAAAAGAAAAAAAAATAATTAAAAAATAATAAATTAAAATGACTGAGGCTGGCGTATAGAGCTGAGTGCGCGCATATATATATATATATATATATATATATATATATATATATATATATATATATATATATATATATATATATATAAAACTGACGTGTGACACACACGGGCTCCGATCCCCCTTTTACCTGCCGAGGATTTTGCTGACACAGCCGTGACTGACCCGTAGCTGTCTGGAGATGTCGCAGGGTCGAACGCCCTGGTGAGCCAGTTCCACGATCCGCTGGCGCACCACGTCCGGGAGGGGTCTGCCGTTCACAAACACCCCGCCGAGCTGGTTCACACCGCCGTGCCCTGCGTGGGATACAACAGCAACACAGGCGGAGAATAACATTACATACCTGCAGAAAACACGCGTGGGAGCTTTAAAAAAAAAAAAAAAAATTCCATCTAACAGAACTTATAGTGAAATATTGTATTTTGTTTTCAATATTTTATTTATTTCGATATATGTATCTTAATTTCTTATAATATTACTTTTTAAATAGCGGTTGGGAATCAATAATAATAATAATAACAACAACAACAACAACAACAATATAAAATACGTTCGGTATTCTTACAATAAAAAAAAATTGAAGAGTTTTTTAACTGTTCTTAAACATAAAAAATGTCCCTTTAATAATAATAATAGTAGTAGTAGTAATAATAATAATAATAACAACAACAACAATAATAATAATAATAATAATAATAATAATAACAATAACAACAACAACAATAATAATAATAATAATAATAATAATAATAATAATAATAATAATAATAATAATAGTAATAATAATAATAACAATAATAATAATAATAATAATAACCTGCGTCTCTCCATGGCACTGACCACGTTAGGTCATATTTTCCAGGAGGATCTCTTCTACTCCAGCCTAACACATGTCGCACATATCGCGTTTCAACCCGTTTAATTTTTCCCTGCCACAATTACTGTAAATAATTAAATGAGCTTTGATAACTCATATTACAAACGCGCATGGTGTGAATGAGAAAGAATAAATAATTTATGTTTCAGTCCAGGTCACCGTTACCCATGTCGTGTGTAAAACAAAATGGAAAAATGACATCTCTCTTTTTAAATACTTTGTAAAATAAAATGTTAAATAAAGTGGCACTTTTTGCGCCAATTTGCGCACAGTGACGTGGAATGTAAAAGCTTTGTATTTATATAGGAATTGCCTTCACATGAATAAATATTTTGTAATTTTCATTTAGGTTTTTCCACGAGATTAAAAAACAACTACAATTTAGAAGCACGCGTGATACGAATTTTGTCTCTGTCACAGAAGATTATACTCTGTTTTTATCAATATCTGTCATTATTTCATGTGCGTATTTTCTCATGTTTAAATTAATATAACAGAAAATAATTTAAATATTTTCATCAAGCAGGCATTTGTACAGTAAAAAAAAAAGACTAAAACTTCAGACATGTTTCATCTTTAAGGTCAAACAATGCGCTTTCCCCCCTAAAACCACTAAAGGCAGCACCGTGGACGCAGATCGGGGATCACGCAGGAATATAAAGACGAATTTCACTGATTATACTCACGGTGCATCGCCGAGAAGGGGTCTGCTTTGCAGTGAATATCCATTGGATAGCAAAGGAAAGAAAGGTAATCGACTGAGGTCGCCGTCTCGCCTCTGTGGTGCAGCTTTAAAATGCGAAAAAAAACAACAACAAACGATTTTATGTTTTGGATGCAAAACAGTCCGTGTGAGAAGAGTCCGCAGACTGCTGCAGGGATGAACTTCTTGCTAAGTTTTCCTCAGAAGTCTGCAGAAGAAGCGCTGTCAAGTGCAGAGCGTGACCCACGCGCGTGCAGAGCGCACCAGCCGCATCAGCATCGGCTCGAATTAATGTTTAAAGGACATCATGAGGGAAAGCAGAACAGCAACGGGCTCCAGCCGGGAAAAAATAACAGGAAACCAAAAAAAAAAAAAAAAAAAAAAAGAAAAGAAAAAATCCCCCTGTGTGTGTCCTGTGCGTAGAGCCGCTGTGTGGTTTTAATCGGACAGCATTGACGGACACACGTCGACACGGAGAGCTGTGCGCGTCCCCCCTCTCTCCTCCGCACTGACCGCGCTGTGGGCTGAGAATGAAAGCCGTCTCCCCGCGTGTCTGTTTCTAAAAGCTGCAGTCCCAATGATCACCCCCCTCCTGCCTCCATCCCACAGATCCCCGCGCGTAGAGATGGATGACTTGTCAGACAAAGGCAATAGATTCCAACACTTTGTGATTCGCCCACGTAAAAACCTGCAGCTCAAATGAGGAGGTCCCTGCATCCAACAGCCAGGAAGGGGAGGGAGACGGAGTGGGAAATGATGAGACTTTTGGGGGGTGAAGAATCAAGGAAATTAAAGAGGTGGTGGTGGTGGGGTGGGGGGTAAGAGGGTAAAGCTTTTTTTTTGTAATCTAAACAAAAACACGTGGACTCAGGATTGTCTGTTTTGTTTTATGCTGATAAAATGTTGGCGAGTCGCAGCCGGAACTTTTTATTGTTTTCTCAAAGAAATCTAACATTAAAATGAACTTTTCATTTTCCTTTGGGCCTGTAATCCACTTTTACTTCAAGATGTTTCAAAATTACAGTTGATCTTTTTTTTTCTCGATAGCAACTCTTCTCATTTTGTGATGGGAATCACATGGTGTACAAGTCTAAATGATTGTGCAGCTCCCAATTTTATTTGTTTACATTATAATGATAATAATAATTATTATTATGATGATGATTTTAAAGTGCACATCTTGTTTTTTGCACCTGTATGTGTGTGTGTGTGTGTGTGTGTGTGTGTGTGTGTGTGTGTGTGTGTGTGTGTGTGTGTGTGTGTGTGTGTGTGTGTGAGTGGTGCAGGTAAACTGGCAGCCTGCAGAGGGACGTCACCACCTGCAGCCAGTGCGCAGCGTCGCTCTGTAGATGGCGCTCTGACAGCAGGTTACACTCCTCGCTGCACTCCTGTCAGGCAGGTAGGTACAGGCTGAGGTTAGCTGGGTCAAAGGTTAGGGATAATCTGAATTTTGTACTTCTAATCTCTTCTGGTATAATTTAATTTCTCACCCCCTTTAAAAAATGCCCAGAAAATACAAGCAACATTTTTACATGGTTTTTAATGAGAAAATGGCACTAATTCTGCAGGTTTGAATAAAAAATTGCAACATGATATGTAAATAGTTATCTTAATATGTGAATGCAAATTAACGGCTGCATTATTTATTATTATTATTATTATTATTATTATTATTATTATTTTGTAATTTCGACATTTCTATTTAGACAGAGATTTTGTGGCTGTTGGACTTTATGGAGCTGACCCCCCTGCCTTTTGGACAAGTTTGAGGAAGACCACCCTTTCTGTTTTTGTTTCTGTTTTTCCTTCTTTTTTTTCGGGGGGGGTCTGGTACAATATGTAGGACCATAGGCTGTAATTTCACACGTCAGTGCACTTTTGCCCTAAAGCTGCTGCTATTTTCCCCACAACAACCCGATTTGCCCCCCTTACCTCTGTGCACTGCTGTGGTGACGTGCCCGTGTCACAGCACTACAGCAAAACAAATGGTGTGATAATTAAGAAACTGTTAGTCCTGACTTACTGTAACCCCCTTTAAAATTCGAGTCACCAAGGACTTCACTGGTTTTCCCCCTCTTCTTTTTTTAAATTAAACAATAAATATAAATGGAGTATTTGCCAAATACTACAGCTGATGTGAACATTTCCAGAAACAATTCCATAAGTAATACACAGCTTCAAACCATAGGGTATTTTTAATATTTTCACATTTGGATAAATATCATTTATTATTATCATTATTATTATTATTATTATTTTATTATTATTATTATTATTATTATTATTATCAAAGTCAAAGAGAGAGCTGAATTTGTTGAGGACAAACTGTTTTGTTGTTGCCTTTGTAGCATTTCAAATTTTTTCTTGAATCACACTGAGTTACATAGAGGCTCCTTCAACCATCAAATTTCAGTGATAAAATAGAGTTTGAGGAATTATTTATGACATAAGTGCAAGGCTCTCTTTTGTTGAGCTTATATTTATGGACTGAAATAAAAGATGAAGTGGAAATTTACTGGTTTCCATTAATATATTTGATGACTTGAAATTTCAGAACGTACAAGTTTGACTTGTAATTTACATATAAAAGTCCTGACATCTGAATTAATATTTTCAGAATACACATGTATATTTTTTAAAATAGTGGAAATTAAAATGAGCATTTTAAAAAATGTATATTAAGCTCAATTTTTTGTGTGTGTGTCACTTTCTTTACAACCATGGCATTTATTTAAGAGATTATTTATTAATATCAGATTTATTTATTTATTTTTTTTTTTTGGGGGGGGGGGGGTCAAATCATGAGTATCACACAGTCCTTTTCAAATATCCCACAATGATTTGGTGTCTCCTGACACCCACAGCCATATGGGTAGGCTATGGCAAACTGCAGGATATCAGCTGCGCCCTTAGATTGCTTATTCATGTGCTTTATAGTGGGAACAGATGGATATCAATTTGACTGTCTCCTCGACACCACCGCAGATTGATTTTGTACTTGCTTTTAATTTTGCCATAATTAATTAGATCATTACAATTGTTTTCCATTGATCTTTCCACCTAAAACCAAAACTGAGAGGTGAATTACATTGTGATCTATGTTTTCAATTAAAGCTCCAAGGAAGAAAGATAATATTATTATTATTATTATTATTATTATTATTATTATTATTATTATTATTATTATCATTATTATTATTATTATTATTATATCTTACCTGGCATTTTTTAATAACACGTGGGCAAATAATAAAAAACGACTGTGAATACAGGTTTAAACAAAACAGGGAGAAAAAAGCGCAATCAAACAAATGTTTGAAAACGACAGATCAATAATTAGACGTGTGTCGTGTCCCGCAAACCAACATTAATATTTGAGGCACAGGGAGAAGTGGGTACCTGATCGAGGCGCGCTGTGACGCATTGCTCCCCGCTGTCTAATGGTGCGTCTCCCCGATGCAGCCCACTACATCTGTCCGGCCTCCTGCGCTCCCTCCCCGGCTGGCCGTCGTGTTTCTACCCGCTGCTTGTGAGAATCTTTGAGCGACCATCCAAAACTAAACGGTTTATACGACAACAAAAAGAGGAAGCAACCGTGCTCCAATGAGCTAAGAATTGATAAAGGCAAAAAAAAAAAAAAAAAGAAAAGAAAGAAAGAAAGAAATCAAAGCACAGTGCAGGTGCAGCAGTAAAACTTACACAGATTGGACTTAAGTGTGGAACTTCCACATTTTTAATCAACTCTAGCATTTATTTTATTTTATTTTATTAATTTATAGACTGTGTATCGGTGTTTACTTTTTTTAAAGGAAACATCGTGCATTTATGTTTGCAGAAAACACGAAGAGATGGTTCCTGCACGAGAATTGTTGTTATTACCTCCGCCAAGGAGGTTGTGTTTTCGGTCGCGTTTGTTTGTTTGTTTGTCTGTTTGTTTGTCAGCAGGATAACTCAAAAAGTTTTGAACTGATTTTGATGAAATTTTGTGGAGTGGTTGGAAATGACAAGAGGAACAAGTGATTAAATTTTAGTGGTGATCCGGATCATGATCCGGATCCCGATGCTAACGCGTTAGCATGTCTATGGCATTTTCAATGTTAAAAGTTAGCATTAAGCAGTTGCAGCTGTCATCACGTTCGGGTGCATTTGTTTTCAAATTGTAATATTTCTTAAATATATTTTTGTTTATATATTAATAATCTAACGATTATTATATACAGTTTTAGAGAAAGAGACAAAAAGAAATAGATCACTGTGCCAAGGAGGGAATCTCTTTAGGGTCAGTGACCCTATGGCCTTGTTTAGAGAAGTGTTTCATAAATGTAAAAAAATTCATATATTTGCAGTTTAGTTGAATAATAAATTGAATTTTGTCTCTTATTTGTTTTTGTCTATAAGCACATGCAATATCAATATCAGTGCTCAGATGACAGTAGCTTCTGGGAAAGGTGCAAGTTGAAATAAACTGTGATGCCAAGCACTAAGGATACATGCTATCCAGTCACAGCAGATGAAACTTTTTTTTTTTTTACTACTGAGCAAACATCATTGTTAGACTTTTTTAGGTTCAATGATTCCACTGTGTGTAGATGTTATGGCGTCAGTGACCCCATGGCCTTGGTGGAGTTTTGCACTCTCTGAGTGCTTCTAGTAAGTTTTTATTTTTTTAATTTTATGCACTTGCAGTTGACAAAGCTTATGTTGTAATTTGGGTTTAAAACCATCACAAAAAAAATGCCACATTCAGATGGCACCAAAATGTCAAGGAAAGGCGACAGTCAGTAATAATAATAAAAAATATTCAAATGAGATTAATTCACATTTGCATGTATAATTACTCAATGCTGGAAAGGAGGGAGAGGGAGAGAGAGAGAGAGAAGAAAAAAGGCAGAGTAAAAAACTCACAGTCAGTAAAGATAGACAGATTTCGTGGTAAACTCATTGTGAGTAAATTAAAATAGATTTCACAAACTATATTATTAAAAAAAAACTGTTATAATTTTTATTGACTGCAATATTTGTTTGTAAAATGGGGTTTACCAGGTTGGTTGTCAAGGTGTACAACCAAAAGACACATACAACTTCCCAGAAGAAACTTTTTCTCTGTGTGTTTTACAGTGTGACCAGATTCACAAAGAGAAAAAAAAAGTACAAGGAAGAGTATAAAACTTAGTAACTGGAACATTAACAGATGAATAACCAGTAAAAATGCAATATTACAATATCCACAAGAACGACAGAGCGTGGTAAAGCTATAAAATTCAACATTAAAAGATTATAGCTTCTCTATCGGCTATTTAACAAACATTTTGTATTATAAGAGTCTTTACAGTGCTTGAAGTTCAGAAATGGCAATAAGACCGCCACTGGACCAAAGACCATGCAGTTATTACAGAATGCCTTTATACTGCCACAGAAAAAAGTTATAAAAAAAAGTAAAAAAAAAAAAAAAAAAAGCCAGCTACACTTTCAATTTCATTTAAATAATAGCCTCAGCATGACGTCATCATAACAAGTTGACTTGTGTCCATTTTTATCATTTAAGTGTAATGCTACATTAAACCTCTTAATCTTCTTACAATTTTAATACTTAAATATGCTGTTTATGACTTGTTTTTCAAATAAAATTGAAAGTATTGTTGTAAAACAGTAATATTAAATTTTTTTGTGTGTTTGGAGCTGTAAGCTGTATCAATTATATGACAAATCACATATTTTTTCAGGCATTTCTTGATTAATGTCCATTAAAAAAACAGCCAGTATGTTACTTTCTGCAAATTCACCCAAAGTGTGATTTGAAGTGTTTGACCCACTATTCTTTTCAAAACTGTTTACGAGAATCAGATCTAAAAACAGACTTACATTAGCAAGAGAGGGACTTTTTTCCTGTTCTTTTTTGTTTTGTTTTTTTTTCCTTTATTTGCCCAGGCACACTGGGGGTGTGCAACATCCGAATGGGAGGAACCCAAATAGAGCATCTTAAATGGCCATAAAGCTGTGTGGGCTGTCAGTAATGGAAGTTAAGCTGTTCTCAGAGCCCCACATCACATTTACGGGTTATGACCGGAGTCTGCAGGAGACGCCGATTGAAAATTGAAGGAGAGGAGTGATTTTGGTTGGATCGCGTTGTTGGTAAGGGGGGGGTGGGGGAAGAGATCTTATGGCGGAGTCCATTAGAGTGGTCAACGGTATCTACTGTGTGCAAGATTGCCAGAGGGCTAACAGGATGGGGTTGTTCGTGCATGTGTGTGTGTGTGTGTGTGAGTGCAAGTGCAAAAACCTCTCTGAGGACATCTAAACTTCTCACCTGCACTCCAACTCCTCTTCTTTTTTCAAAAATAGAGTGTCCTACTTGCTCGAGACCTGAACATTAACTAAACCTCCCTCGCTTGGAGGCCACTGTGACTCCCTGTAGCAGGCTGAACCCGTATCTCCCCCCAGTGTGCACTCTCCAGCACTGCATTATTTGAATGATCATTATTATTATTATTAGTTTGCAAATGGTCAGCTGCCTTCTTTGCATCACATTTCCTCAGCCAAACTCAGACAACAATAACAATATGTTTCCTGCCTGGTGTCTGGATGGTTTTGGTGGAAATCTGGGCTGAGCGACAGCCAGCATCATCATCATCATCTTCATCATCATCATCAGCTTGTGCCAGCTTTTCATATTTAAAGCCAGCAAGGGTTTAATTACCAAATGATGACAGTGTCATATGGCACCATGATGGCACAGGATGAGCGTGCGCTTGTGTGCCCCTCGTGCACATTTGTTTGCGGCAAGTGATTGCGGGCACCTTTCTGTGTTGACATTATAACAGTAGTAGCTGAAGGGCCTGAACAGAAAGATGAGCAGCGGGCACGAGGTGTTGAAAAACACAGTAAAACATCTGTAATTTGTAATTTCCTAGTATTCAATGGCTGCTCATGATTAAGATTAAAATCTATTGTCTTGACAGATGGGAGAGGGAGAGAACGAGAGATGGTGAGGAGAAAAGAACACTCATGCACATCCCATTTCCATTTGTATATGAGCAGCACAGTTTGGCTAATCACGGTGGAAAAATAAGCTGTCTGCTGCAGCAAGCCACGGCGAGCCTGAACTCCAGCTGTGGACGGCTGTGTCAGCCTGTAGAAAGGATTTTCACAAAAAACACCAATCATTCCCAAAACATAGAAGCATACGAGTGAACACGGAGCCACCTGACACTGGGATAGCCGGCAGGAAGAGGAACATAACATCTCGGAAAAGCAGACACACAACAAGCACCATAAAGCTCACGGAGGTTACAATACGCAGTGGCGGCAGGATTTTATTTGCAGCCGGGGGGTGGGGGGGCGTTGCTCATTCAATATTGTCAATGTAGTGTTTCAAGTGGTTCAAGTCTGCAAATCATTTTCTGAAGCAGTTTGTTTCATGAAGTGTTTGAAGCACTTAAAAACAGCCTGTCTTTCTGAAGCACCTTAAATTGATAAAATTTACCCTTTGTTAGCATTAGCATTTTGAGCATTTAAAAAACATTTCAATTCTAAAGCAATGTTTTAATGTTTTAAGTAGTGAATATTTTAAGAAGCAGTTGTTTGATTGGTATGTCAAATGATTTAAGACTGATTTGTTGTGTAAAGTAACTGTTTCATTTAGTGTTCTGAATAGTGACTCTGAAGCAGTTTTTGTTATTATATTTCAAACAGATAATGTTATGATAAACACTTCACTTTGTGCTTTGATGGTGTCAAAACAATATGTTTTGAACCAGTTAATTTATGAAGCAATGTTTGAACAACCCAGTCTCTCGGCATTTCGTGGGACTGTGTTGTGGCTGGCGTGCCTGGCTGGCTTTTGTTTGTCTTCTGTTTCTGTCTTTTGGTTTTCCTCCCAGGTGGTGCGCATTTGGGACTGAGTGGCTGTGTAGCTGAGTTTATCAGGACCTCACCCTGATCACCTGAGGCTGATCACGTGCAGCTCGTCAGGACTCACAGCTGTGGTGCATCTACATGGATTGGAACATGGTGGCATTTAAGTCTGGAGTGCACAGTGTGTGTTTGCCAGAGACTCGACCTTGTGACCAGACGGGTGAGATCGTCGTCTCGAGAGCCATCTCATCATCAGTGGATGCAGAGAATGTCCAGGTTTGATGCATGGTCTGTGAAAGAGGAGAGGGTGAGGTCTCACGCTCGTCAGCACACTTCCTGAGGTACGTTAGGTTTTGTGACTAACATTTGTACAGTCAGTAAATGTGGTGTCCCTCACACCTTATTATATTGAGCTGTTATGTTAGTCGTTTTAATCAGCTTCCACTGCAGTGAGTTTGCTGAACAGGATGTTCCATGCCTGCAGGGTGGGAAGCTGATTAGTAATTAAGCCAGGAAGTGTTTGCTGTTTGTACACCTTTGAGCGGTCTCTCTGTGTGTTGAGTGTGGACTCACATGATGATTTCTTCATTCACAGACTCGGTTTGTTGCGGCCACCTGGGGGGTGTCGGTGGGGTCCTTGGGTCCGAACTGGTTCTGGCTCCGGACCGTTAGCGCTGCTGGGAGCACACCGCAATCCACCACGCCAGACCGCGCACTTATTTGTTTGTATATTTCCACGTCACTGTTATGTTTATTAAACTCTGTTATCCTTTGTACCGTGCTCTGCTTATTTTATACTGGGTCCTTCAAACGCTGGTCGCTTCTCCATCCTGCGTCCGACACATAACAGGACTGGGTAACAAAAAGTACATTAATACGATTAATCCCCATAAAATCGTCCCTGAAAGCCATATTTATTTTTCGAACGGTGTCCACCTGGAGGTCTCTTACAGTTTCTGGAAAAAAATTGATGCAGCAAAGATCCAAATCGTTCAGACATTTATTCACAATAAAAAATAGACGAGAGGGGTGGACCACACCTCACTAAAAGCCTGCTCACAGGCGAATGACGCAACCGACAGGCATGAAAAAACTCACGCATGCGCACGAGGGTTCAAGCTTGGCTGACGCAATCACACGTGATTCAAATCCATATGGTTTTTGAAAAAAATAATAAGGTTGGATACTTTTCTAACAGATCTCGCATATGGGTTCGTGACAGGCAGTGATGCTGGTAACGCATTACTAAGTAACAGGGCAGGGCATTTTTTGTAATGGGGTCAGTAAATCATTTTGTAATGGGGCAGGGGGGTCATGGTTAATGTTTGGGAGGGGTAGACGTACTCTATGGTTAGAGCTAGGGGAAGATTATAAATAGCAAAATAAAAAATAAACTGTGTCATGAAAAGCGGGCCCTTTTTGTGGCGGGGCACAAAAAAAGAAAAAAAAAAGAAAAAAAAAAAAAAAAAAAAAAAGAGACTGGGCTGGTTTTGAATGTTTGAAGCATTGAATATATTTTTAAAGTAGTTCATGATTTGTATGTCACATGTGTGAAAACTGATTTATTTTTGTGTTTTGTACATATTGAAAGTGGATTTCTGAAGTTTGCCCACCTCCCATTTTATTTTTTGTTTTGAACCCTTTAAAACAATGACTTTCAAAGCAATTTATTCTATTTAGTGTTTATATACAGCAACATTTTCAGAACTATTTGTTTGTTTTGTGCTTTGAGTGTCTCAAGCCAGTGATTTTCTGAAGTAAATGTTTCATTCCCTGTTTCAAGACTTTTGAAAGCATCTTTCTGAAGCAGTTTTCCCATTTTATTTTTCAAAACAGTAAATGCTTTGTGATGTTCATTTTGTACTTGAATATTTCATGACAATGCTTCATTTTCTTTTACAACTGTTTCATGTACAATTTTGAACATTTTGAAACAGTGACTCTCTGAAGCAATTTTCTCTAATGTTTTGAAACAATAAATAGTAATTCTTTGTTCTACAGCAGCGCAGTGGATTAGTGGTTAGCACTGTTGCCTCACAGTAAGGTCATGGGATCTCATTTGACATGCAGGTTAGGTGACTGGAACTTAAAATTGTCCGTAGGTGTGCGTGTGATTATGTTTGTGTGTCTGTATGTGTTTTCATTTTTAAACAGGCTTTCCAAAGCTTTTAGACAGTTGGCACCCTGACGTTTTTTTTTGTATTGTGATATTTTATCTTGTAGAGCACTTTGTGACCTCTCTCTGTGAAAAGTGCTATATAAATAAAGTTTACTTACTTAATTACTCACTAAACAGGTACAGAATATGGAAGGATGGATGGATTCTTTGAATGTCTGAAGACAGTGACTGCTGAAGAAAATGTTGCATCTTTTTGGTCCAAGAATGAATCAATGAGGAACTGAGCATCTTGCTCATGAACAGTTTAACACTTACTGACTGCAATAAGCTTGTGAAGCATTAGGAACTGAACCCCTAAGTGGTATTACTGCAGACTTATCCTTAAAAGGGTTTGAAATCTGGATCATTGACATAAAGATGACAAGTTTGCCACTAATTAATACATTTACAGTTAAACTTGCATCTCCTTTAAGAAGGATTTCAACCAACAACCCAAACAGTCCTATGGTCTGTTAAAAAAGCTAATTAAAAAATTTATAAACCAATAAAATTGATAAAATAAGAGCTTTTCTGTGCATTTCCACCAACATATTCATGTGTTTATCTAAAATGGGTTAAATTCAACAATTACTATGTTAATCATCTATATTATACTAGCCAAGTGGCCTCTGTGTGCATGCATGCACGCATGCATGTGTATGGCTTTGATTATGCAGTAACTGGGGAGAGCTGACATTTGCTGTTTGGTATGCTTATGTATTTTGGGTCAAAGATGAACACTGTGAGAACAGAAAGTTTATAGGACAAATATTTTTGGAGAAATTAGCAATTTTAGATAACCAGTAAACAATGGACATTGTGCTGCAATGCATCATGGGAGTTTCAGGTTTTAAATGTTGTTTTTGTGTTTCACGTAAGTTTAACAGTGTTGTTAGTGTTGCTGATTTATTGTATTTTTTTGTAGTTCAATTGTTTTAGTCAATTTAGTTAGTTTAGTTTTATTGATGGTACCATGGGTGAACTGTGTATTGTGGTTGATGTCTTCCACTGCCATCTCCGTTTGTGTCTAAAATTAGAAGTACCTGCTTGTGGCAGAATTCAGAAAAGACAAAAAGCTCTGCGTGCATGTGTAACTTTGATCATGGAGAAACTGAGGTCAGCTGGCATTTTCTGTTTGGTATGCTTATGTATTTTAAGTCAAACATGAATGCTATGAAACCAGAAAGTTTATAGGACAAATATTTTGGAGAAATTAGCAATTTTAGCTAACCAGTAAACAATGGATGTTGTGCTGCAATGCATCATGGGAGTTTGGGGTTTTAAATGTTGTTATTGTGCCCCTGCTTGTGGCAGAATTCAGAAAAGACAAAAAGCTCTGTGTGTGTGTGTAACTTTGATCATGGAGAAACTGAGGACAGCTGGCATTTTCCGTTTGGTATGCTTATGTTTTTTGGGTCAAGGATGAACGCCACCAAAAACAGAATGTTGATATGACTAATATTTTTAGAGAAGCTGCGGATGGTAGCTTACATTTCTAACTACATTCTGGACTCACAAGCTATGCCAATAGGGGGCGGTAAATCATCTTTATGTTAAACTGTGAGTGCGTGTGTGATTTTATTTAGTAAGTTCAATGTAAGTACATAATAATTGCAAATATGTTAAAATACACGGATGACACAAAAGTGAAAACACTTATTTCTATTGAGATCCATTTAAAAATCAAATGACAAAATATAATAATAATAATAATAATAATAATAATAATAATAATAATAATAATAGTGTGTATATGATAACAAGAACCAAAACATTTTATAAATACATTAAGACAGTACATTAACATTAAAAATTACATAATTAACAGGAAATAAAAGGGTTGAGTTCTTCTTCTAAAAATGGTTGAGGTCTAAGATTCTACAAAGATTCTGGACTCACACACCATTCCATCTCATTACAGAAACTTTGTTTAATTTATTTCGAACCTTGAAAAAATGTCAGCTATCTATTTTACAAACACTACCCAATCTAGAGCCCGTGGATTCCCACAGGCAACATGCACGTCTATTATACACTTAAAAACATCTCCATTTTAAAAGGAAACTAGCAGCAATGGTTAAATTGTGGTTTAAGATACAACTCAAGATTCAAGAAAACTTTATTTATCCCAGAGTGTTCATGTAGCATAACAGTTAACTCAAGTATCTTAAAAAAAGAGACCTTCATTTTCTGGAGTAGTGTTTTAATTTGGATGAAAGTTTCTAAAGCTTTGCTTCTTCCATAACAGTGTGTGGTTTAAACCCCGAAATCCACCTCATAACTGCACCTTTGACCATATGGAAGTTCTTTTTTTTCCACATTAATTAATGTGGACAAGAAGCTGCATGGATGCATTAGATTTTCTTGTTTAGTCTGTGTGGTCCGCGCTGAGATGGCTGTGTGAGGGTAATGGCGTGGTCAGCCAAGTGAAGCAGACCACCTGAGAGTTGTTTTTGGGCATTAGTGTGTGTTTTGTGTGTGTGTGTGATATATGACACTGGCCATCTGAAGGAGGTACCTCGCTCTCTCTCTCCAAGCTGCATGAAAAGGAGCTGAGAAGCCTGATGAATTAAAGCCTCTCTTCAATAAAACATCAGAGTCTTTCACGAACACACGCTTGAGATGCCCCAGTAATTGACTTTTTGGACTTTAGGATTTACATGAACCCTCCAAAAGCAGCTTACCTGTGCAGTGATGCCCCTTGAGTCTGCATCCAGTCCCTGCTGATGTGGATTTTCATAAACTCATTCTTTTCCATCTCTGATAAATGCAAAACTACCCACTGTAGATAATTTGAGGGATTTGGGAGGTGTTTGAAATAATGTATTGAGAAAGACAAATCTTTAAAAAAAAAAAAAAAAAAAAAAAAACTAAATCCGTAGATATTTGGAACTGTGATATTCAGCTTGCATCAAATGGCTGTTTTCCTATTTACAACATAAGTTTCCATATTTGTTTATTTTATTTATCTAATCAATGAAAATCTACACTTATACACTGTTAAAAAATATAAAGTTGAGAAATCAATTCCCAGCATCGTTTGATTCAAAATTTTAAGTGTGCCAAAGAGGAAATAATGTGATGACAGTAATGAAAATAATTTTTTTGTGTCATCACTTGTTCTTTTAAGCTGTTTTTCCAATTAACACTCAGTTTTTGAGACCGGGTGGAATTTGGAGTTCACTGTGTTGCTCAAGGACTCTTTGTCATCATTGTATAGTCAGTTCTGCACTTGGATGTTTATGTTTTTATTTGCTAAAAGTAAAAATTTTGAAGTTAAAATCCAGTGTTGATAGACTTCAACACAAATTTAAACAACAGCAACAACAACACTGACACATATTATGGAAACCATAAATAGACATACATAACACTATATAAGTACTAAATATTGGCTGTCAGGGGCCCTGTGGGTTACCGGCTCAATTGGAGCCTCGGCAAAATGGCCATTTTCCGCTAAAAATGACCACCATTTCCAAACAAACAAATTTCCGTGAATAATTTGGGGAAGGGAATAATGTCAATGACCAATACCGTGTTATTGTTAAATTAAAAGAAAAGTTATCAGACAGGTTTTGAGGAAATTGGGACCAAATACTCAAATTGGCTGTTTTCAGCATAAAAATGGCCACCGTTCCCAAATGAATGAATCTATGACCATACTTTGTTGACATGAAATATGTCAACAATCCATATTATGGCCTTGACAAATTAGAAAAAAGTTATCAGACAGTTTTTTGAGAAAATTGCCTTTAAGTGCTCAAAATGGCTATTTTCCGCATAAAAATGACCACCATTTCCAAACAAACAAATTTCCATGAATAATTTTGGGAAGGGAATAATGTCAATGACCAATACTGTGTCATTGTTAAATTAAAAGAAAAGTTATCAGACAGGTTTTGAGAAAATTGGGACCAAATACTCAAATTGGCTGTTGTCAGCATAAAAATGGCCACCGTTCCCAAACGAATGAATCTATGACCATACTTTGTTGACATGAAAAATGTCAACAATCCATATTATGCCCTTGACAAATTAGAAAAAAGTTATCAGACAGTTTTTTGAGAAAATTGCCTTTAAGTGCTCAAAATGGCTATTTTCAGCATAAAAATGGCCGCCATTCCCAAATGAACGAATCTACGAATATGATTTTTAGACAGGAATAATGTCAATGACCCATATTACGCTCTTGCCAAATTAGTCAGTCTCATCAGTCAAAAGGAATTCTAGGCACTGCTGTTGGTCAGTTAGCTCAGCAGTACCTTTTTGTTTTCCCGCATTTAAACCCAAAAGTTTTAAAGGGTGTCATACTTGTGCAATAAAACCATTTATTGGTCAATTCCTCACAAGTGCCAAGTAATATTTCAACTTTCACAATACTGTACGAGGGCTGTCAATAAAGTATAGGTCCTTTTTATTTTTTTCAAAAACTATATGGATTTCATTCATATGTTTTTACGTCAGACACGCTTGAACCCTCGTGGGCATGCGTGAGTTTTTCCACGCCTGTCGGTGACGTCATTTGCCTGTGAGCACTCCTTGTGGGAGGAGTCGTCCAGCCCCTCGTCAGAATTCCTTTGTCTGAGAAGTTGCTGAGAGACTGGCGCTTTGTTTGATCAAAATTTTTTCTAAACCTGTGAGACACATCGAAGTGGACACGGTTCGAAAAATTAAGATGGTTTTCTGTGAAAATTTTAACGGCTGATGAGAGAATTTGAGGTGATACTGTCGCTTTAAGGACTTCCCACAGTGCAAGACGTCGCGCAGCGCTCTCAGGCGCCATCGTCAGCCTGTTTCAAGCTGAAAACCTCCACATTTCAGGCTCTATTGATCCAGGACGTCGTGAGAGAACAGAGAAGTTTCAGAAGAAGTCGGTTTCAGCATTTTATCCGGATATTCCACTGTTAAAGGAGATTTTTTTAATGAAAGATGTGCGGACGGGTCCGCACGTCGGGACGCAGCCGGCGCGGAAAAACACCTCCGTGTTGATAACCATTTGTAAAATCCAGGCGGCTTTTGATGGCTTTCAGTGGAGTGAGTATATGAGAAATTGTTTAACAGCTGGACATGTTCCAACTTGTCCTTAAGGCTTCCAACAGAGGTGTTTTTCCTGTGGCGGAGCGTCGCGGCTTGAAACAGGCTGACGCCTGGGACCGCTGCGTGACGTCTCGCACCGTGGGAAGTCCCACGCATGTCTGACGTAAAAACATATGAATGAAATCCATATAGTTTTTGAAAAAAATAAAAAGGACCTATACTTTATTGACAGACCTCGTATATAAAATGTGAATCCTGCATGGCACCAAGTACCTTGTGTTGTCAAGAGTAAGGACTCAAGAGTGTGTTTTTGTCTGTTTTTAAAACCACAATATTACATATCACAGCTAGAAGGCTATAGTTTATAGAAACTGTGGTGGGCAAAGTTGAAAAATTTGCTCTTCATCTCACACAACAGCACATAATAAACTCTTTAACAAGATGAGGAAAGTAAGAGTGAAGGAAGATCTATGGGAGGGGCAGAGGAGCTTGGCAGATTTAATTAATTACTGCATATAAAAATGTTTGTTTACAGAAGTGAGCAGCTACAAGAGGTCCGATGTTAATTAATTTAAGGCGTACCCCCCCCCAAGCGATGTGTCACAAGCTGCAGAGCTACTCCCTCTGGCAGGGACTCTGCGTCTCATTGGATATCCATCAGTTGCTGTGAGGTGTGTAAGAAACAAAGATGCACGTTGCACAAATTAGACCCAATGCTAACATGATTGCACATTAAGAATTCTAATTAGCAGGTTGCAGAAAAGGTGAAGCAATCGAGGAATATGCGGTGCGTGTGGCCTTTCGAGAAACAGCAGCTGAACCGTGAATGTTTGTCTTCTCTTTTATGTTTAACTATCTGACTGACTTTGCATCTATACGCTAAGCAGCACACGCGCCTTTGTCCAAGTGCTTGTTGACAGATGTAGCTGCTGGAGAAAGTCATGTTGCTTATCTTTTCTGTGCCGCTTCTGTCCGGTCCCGGGAGGTTCCTGTTCGGACAATGATGTATTTGAGTCCCCTTCGAGGTCAGCTGGACTGAGTCCAGAACATCACCTGCAATCAATAGTGTGGGTAAAGCAGGCCCAACTGAATGCATGTGAGGGCAAAGACGCCACTTAGAAACCCACTGTGGGGGGGGGAGTTCTGCATGGCCCATTGCCTTGCTAAAACCAAACCACAGTCGGATTGTACACCTGAAGCAACGGTGTCTTCAGGAGAAACGTAATTTTGAAGAGTCTGAATTAACAAACATGGAGGGATAATGGGGTGATTCTTAAACTACGGGCACTTATTATGTCCTTTGATCATATTGTATGAAAAACAGAAAACAGAGAAATTTCACACTTTTATAGTTATCTTTACAATGAAAGTGTGTTAAGAAATTTGTTCTACTAGTCTATGATGACTTTTTCACCTTTTTTCAGCATCATTATGTGCAAATATTGCCGTTTTGTGCTTGTCCCACACCCAGACTTTTGATTTTCAGTGATAAAAATGAATGGTAAAGAAATGTTTTTTCTAATGTTTTAAAATATCTCTGAATAAAATATCAGTAAAATAATCAAAACATAATTGGGGTATTCAATGTCATACAACTGTTGTGATTTTTTTTTTAAACAAAATGTAGTTGTCCCACACTATTGCCGTAATTTCCACCACAACACTGTAATGTCCCTTTAAACAGTTTGTATGAAAGATTGTTTGGGTAGTTTCTATGGAGATAAACAGTGACATCAGAGCACATGTATATAGCGCCAAATCACAACAAACAGTTGCCCCAAGGCGCTTTATATTGTAAGGCAATGGTGTGGTGGAAATTACATTTACAAGGCCAACAGTGCCCGTAGTTAAAGAATCACCCAATGGCATCAAATACAAAATGCAAAGAAAAAAATAAACCCTAGCCACAGTCTTTATAAAAGCTGGAAAGCGATTGGGTTTGAAAGAGACAGAGCCCGAGAAGGTGTGATCATTGAGGTGTAGAAGAACTGTATTCACAGGGTTGCCTGTAATTATTTCACTTCTTAGAGTCATTATCGGCCCTGTTTCCTGTTTGCTATGCTGTCAGCAGCTAAGAACCTTATTTCTAGACCGGTGTAATGCTCCATTGTGGCTATTTACAGGATATTAAAAGAAAAAAAAAACAACAAAACGACTGTACATTTTTTAAAAAAGGCAAAGATTAAGATCAGAAATGGGATTCCATTTTTGAAGAAGTCACTTTGCCACGTTTTTAAAACGTGACCTTCAAGGTGTGGTTTTGTCAATGGCTTGACTCTTAGTTTACTGATGATTATGATTTCCAGTAGGATACCTATATTCTGAGGCAAGAAACCCAATGGTGCTAATTATAACTCAGTATAAACAATCAGTGACAGAGGTACAGATTCATTTCTTGGAGTTTTGTTGGCCATAATTGAATTTTAAGTTTATCCACTTATTATGGCTCCTAGATACCATACCATACCAAACCAAATTTATTTATAAAGCACTTTAACACAACCACACAACCATATATATATATATATATATATATATATATTTAACAACCAATGTAGATATTTATGGTTGGTGGTGGTTGTTGTATGTTAATGGATGGCTGATTTTCTTTTATTTATTTAGTTTTTATTTGCACACATGTATTAGGGCTCTCCAATTGGTTCAAAATGCTGCAATCAGACTTTTGACACAAAGCAAAAAGCAAAAATCCTTTCACTGGCTTCCTGTCCCAGTGACATCAGATTTTAAGGTTCTGGTACTAGTCTATAAAACTGTTCACAGACTGGCACCTCCCTATCTAGCTGACCTAAATAAACCTTACATACCGGCCCGGGCTTTGCATTCTCAGGGTGCAGGACTACTTTGTGTCCCTAGGGTGAATAAGAAGTCTGCAGGTCATAGAGCTTTCTCTTATCGTGCCCCGTTCTGTGGAATGATCTCCCTGCGTCAATAAAACAGTCAGATATGTAGAGATTTTCAAGTCCAGACTTAAGATGCACTTATTTTCCTTTTCGTATGGCTAACATACTGGTAAAGTTTTGTTCTACGCTTTTTAAATTCTGGGTCTTTTAGTGACGCTTAAGGCTAGTCGTCAGCGATCACCTTAGTATTTCTTCTGTTTTTCTCATTGATTAATGCTGGCAAATGATACTGTATTTCTTGTCTTTCTGATGCCTGATTCTGTTTTTTCTCTCTGTTTAAGCTGCAGCTCCATCCAGAGATGGGAGTTGTATTTGTGCTGGCGACCATCCTGTCCTGTGCACCAACAACATTTCCTGTATATTCCTTTTGTGAATTGTTTCTGTAATTTATGTCTTGAGTCTGGTCTGCTTGAGGTTTCTTCCTCAGAGGGAGTTTTTCCTTACCACTGTTACTCTGGGGGTTGGTAAGGTTAGACCTTACTTGTGTGAAACGCCTTGAGGCAACTCTGTAGTGATTTGGCGCTATATAAATGAAATGAAATTGAACAAAATTAAATTGAATTGAAATTCAAACTGCTGGACTTTATGGATGATGCCACTCACCCTCTGTACATGTCATCAGCAATCAGAGGAGCCTCTTCAGCCACACACTGCTCCATCCCAAGTGCAGGAACAACAGACTGAAAAACTCCTTTGTCCCTCAGGCCATCAGACAGTCTTCCTCAATAGTCAAGATGTGATGAAATAAAAGCATGAATGATCATTTCCAGCTCAGCTTGAGAAACAATGTTTCTAAGACAGGCAATGTTCCGTAAATGGAAGAAGCAAGATTGTACAAGATGGGTAACGTGTGTCAAAATTGAGAGCCTGGTCAAATGTAACACCCATATTTCTGACTGCTGAGTGAACAGAAGAGGACAGAGAGCCAAGGTTCTTAATCACTGAGGGAACAAACTTATCATGGGCACAAACAAGAACTTCAGTTTTTGCTGTATTAAGTGACAGATAGTTACCAGCCATCCAGTTTTTTTTATGATGTTAACAGTTTTGAAGGACAGATACTGTAGTAACATTTTGTGGAGTAAAGGAGATGTACAGCTGTATGCCATCTTCATAACAATGATATGACATCATCAAAAGAACTCAAGATGTGCCCAAGTGGTAGCAAATACAATGCAAATAAAATAGGTCCCAGAATGGAACCGTGTGGCACACCACAGGACAGAATGGCAGAAGAGAATGTATATTTAGCTATAGCAACAGAGAAACTCCTATTAGAGAGAGAGAGAGAGAGAGAGAGAGAGAGAGAGAGAGAGAGGATGAAAACCAATCTAGGGCTGACCCAGAGATGTGTACCCATGTCCTTAGTCTCTCAATTAAAACACCATGATCAACTGTGCCAAAAGCTGCAGAGAGATCCAAAAGTACAAGTACCGAGTATTCACCTGCATCTCTGTGTATTAAAATATCAATGGAAACTTCTTGAAGAGTTGTATGAGTAGAGTGCAAGTGACAGAACTCAGATTGAAATTTGTCAAGAATATTGTACTCAGCTAAAACCTCGTTAAGTTGTTTGGCCACCACTTTCTCTCTAAAACATTTGAGATAAAAGGCAATTTTCAAATCGGTCTAAAATTCTGAGGAAGAGGATCAGCAGTATGCTTTTTAAAAAGTGGGTGAACAACAGCCTGTTTAAAATACTGAGGGACACTGCCAGAGGGCCATGATCTGTTTCTTATTGATAAAACACATGGGTCAGTGTTGTGGATAACCTTTTTGAATAATGAGGTGGGAAGAATATCAAGTGGGCAGGAGGGAGGTTTCCTTCTCTCAACCAGACTGATGAGCTCTTTCAGTGATCTTTCAGTGAGGTGGAACTGTCCAGTACTGACGTCCGGGTGAGACATGGACAGAAGAAGGAAGAGAGGGGCTGATGTTTGCCTTGATATGATGGATTTTACTGATAAAAAAGGACAAAAAGTTCCCAAAGTCTTCATTAGACTGACTGGTTGCAGCAGGAGATGCAGGTATAACAATATCTCTGATTGAGTCAAATAAAATTTTTGGATTCCCTTGACTGTTAAAAATTAGTTTAGAAAAATAAGCAGCCCTCACGTCTTTCACCATATTGTTAAAAGAAATTAAAAGCTCCTTAAAATGAAGGCGGTGGACCTGGAACTTTGTAGATTTCCATAAATGCTCCACGTCCTGACAGGTTCTCTTAAATCTGAAGAATCTGTCATTTTTGGGACAGAGTTAAATAAGGGGGACTTGCCCCATTTCTCTCTGCCAAGTTTCAGTCAGAGACAAAAAGTCCAGGTCCTTGGACAAAATATAACCTTTCAGGACAAAAGTCTTGTTTGTAACGGAGCGCACATTTATCAGCGCCATCCTAAAAGTTGTTGGAGCCAGGTTCTCCTCAGAGGACAGCAGGGGCAAGGTGTGCAGGACCCGCGGAGATGATCCACTGCAGCCGTAGGTTTTGCACACCAGTGGGGGGCCATCACAGCCGCGAGAAGGTCAGGAAACACCTGACAGAGACAGCAAGACCTCCTGTGATGACCCACCGAAGGAGTAGGTCCAGAGACTTCAGGTTGATCGAAAGGGAATGACGATGTTTTCCCATAACTCCACGTTTCCAGAGCAGCCTTAGCCTCACCTAGACTCCATCTTTTCTCCCTCTCCTCCGTCTGCATCCACGGGAGCTCCTACAGCGCTGATTGACGCTAGCATCACTGGCTAATGGCAAAAATGGAGACCACTGAAAGGGCACATCAACAAAATATGAAAATGGAGCACCGTGATTCTCCATAGAGATATTTAGTAGAGCCTGACAGTCATACACCCAGTGAGCAGCAAGACCATTGTAGACCAGCAGGAAGACTAACAATAAAACAAACACGACAGAAACTCGGGCAGCAACGACGGCGATGCCAAACACAGGCACCATCTTGTAAACCGACAAACCTGTTTGTCTGTTTGATAACCATTTATCCAATAAACAGTTTTGTTGTTTTTGCCCAAACAGCCATGGTGTACTATTTATTCCAAGCTCTCAGCTGCCAAGTGGGCTCAGAGTGCTTCCTCAATCAAGACCTGAGGGTCTTAGATTGCAAACTACGCTGATGCCTGAGACACAGCGGCTGGGAAAGTGGCAGATGCTCATCTGTGTGTATGTGTGAACTTGTACTGTAAGTGGGATTTGAAGAATTGGCACAGTCATCTAAGCGGCGCTGCGCATCTCTCACAAACAAATGAAGAGCCGGAGCCTCAAAGTGAGATTGATATCTTTTACTGATCTTCACAGGGAATATTCTGAATATGGAGAGGGGGTTCCTCGCTCCCAGGAGATTTGAAAGGCGCCTGCTCTCTCCTCTTTTCTCCAGCTTCACGCCAACGCTAACAGGAAAAAATGACCATTGTTTATCTTTTGTGTTCATCAATATTCACTCATTCATTGTTGGTCTTGGCAGCTGAAATCTCGACAGGCTTGAGGCAGTGGATGGACCAGACATCCACTTTCTGTTGCAGAGAGGAGGATGTCTGAAATGGAGTTTTAAATTAAAATGGAACAATACCCAAGTTTTCTGGACTGAAGGCAGAGTCATACATTTCACTTAGTGAGTGAAAACTTTTCAATTTGTGCAGCAGGTCCTCAACATAACCCAGCCATTAAATAGGTCAAGGATGGATGTACGCAGGCTACGCTGCTCTCTCGCTCCAACAAAGAAAGTGGGGAGCACGTTTGCAAAGCATGATTTGTTTCACCGAAAAGGAAATACTTGCAGTAAGGCGATTATATGCAAAAGAAAATACTGAACTGATGTTTTACAAGCAATTTTGAAGCAACCCTAGAGTGTATAATGGGGGTGCGGGGTGGGGGGTCCTAGATGACATAATCTTGGCAGTGCCTGACTGCCAGTCATGAAAGAGGAAACAAGCCATAGGGAGTGTTTATTTCTGCTATAAAGTTTGCCGTTTTAACATGGGGGTCTATGGGGAGTGACTTGCTTTTGGAGCCACCCTCAAACAACCATTCAAGGATCTGTAAGATTTGACATTTCCACAGTTGCTTCATGTTTTTTATTTTTTTTACAATGGAGGTTGTCACTTGGAAGGAAGATGAAATGTGATGCAGGAGTACTATAGAGGTTCTGTTCAAGCTATAGTTTTGGAATAAAAGAAAACAAAAAACATTAAAAGACTAATAGAGTGTTATAAAGCGTTACATGAGCAGTTCTCGGACATGCACGCTTTGCATAAGCTAAATGGACATAGCTGAATCTATGGATAACATTGCGGTAAATGTCTGTAAATTGCTCAAAGAAGGGTTGACAAAGTGCCTTAAATGTGTCCCAGATGTGACCATCAGAACAATAAGACAATATTTAGTAGAGTACCCAGATTAAACTTTTGACAGACTACCGATTTGTGCATACAAGGCCACCAAAGAGTACAAGTTCTTCTGTGAAGGGTTTGTGCAGGAGATCCAGTTTCATCCTGGTGACGGACAAATGCCACATGAAATCTAAAATTATGGCCAACTGCACACTGATGGTTGTTTTTGGCCATCTTTCAGGCCGGCAACACATGCTACACACTATACTGTTGGATTCTTGGAATAACACTTTGGCCCCCAAGCTGATACAGGACGTGGGACTTCATGCTTACTCACGCGAGATTTACACACCGTTGAGCATGCGCATTCAGTTTGTAACATCAGTCTATTGCTGAGGCTGAAAGATATCTTCAAGGTATTATGTAGTTCCAGCAAACAGCTTACAGACAAATACAGCAGACAGTGACCGAGTTGGCTCCAATCTGACTCAATGACCTGCTGCTACACGGGTCACAAACTTAGCAAAAGTTTATGACACTGAAGCAGCAGACCATTCAACTTATGTGTTTTAAATCCTACTCTGTGAAATGAAGTGATATCTGCCATAATCAATACAACATAGTGATTGGTTTTTAATCATGGGGAACTGATGCTCACTGTCACTTTCATGGTGCTTGCTTATAGCATATGTCCTCTCATCGGGTCAGCCATTTATCAGTGGTTTTCCATTTTTCTAGTGCCATGAATTTAGTCACTATGACTATGTTTTTAAATCAAACTTTAATAATGTGTCAAAAAGATTTTAATTGTTTTTAGACATTTTGTAAGACCTATTCACTATATGGCTCTTGTGTTATTCTAGTGTGGTGGCTATCATACTTGTATTAGCTAGCCATGAGACATCAACTAATTTCATAAAATTCTACCCTACTGAAGTCTAAACTCTTCTACCAGCTGACTGATATAATTTGCAGTAAGTTCTAACAGAATAATGGAAAGTAAACTCACTCTCTTAATGTAATACCTTTTATGTTACTGTATTGCTCCAAATACAATACAACCTCAATTATAAGATGACCCCCCCCACCCCTTTTTGAAGACATATTTTTGGAATTAGATTTTCTGAAGAAAAAATCTTTTTTGTATAAAGACAATACTTTTGTTTGAAAATAATATTAATAAAAGCCCATTTTGTAGGCAGCTCCTTATTTGTTTTCTCAACCATGTAATGACATATTTGTCTTTCAATCTCTCTTGTAAATAGTTGATTTTAGGAACACCATAAGATTTTACGACTGTCAGCATTGTTAACGTGGTCTTTTTGTGTTTGTCATATTCTAAAATTGCAGTATGTTGCACTGTATTTCTTGGCTGCTTGAGAGTTGTTTGATGACTACTGCATTTATCACTTTCAGGTGAAAGTTTGCATCATATAGTCTCCTGAGTTGTGCATTCCTCATGTTCATATAGCATTTTCTTCTTAGCAGAAAATTGCTGGTATGATATTATGGAGTGCTTCATTGTAGTGTTTTTGTGTTTAAAAAAAACACTTTGCATTATTTTTTAATGAAAACAATATTATAATGTTTTTGAAATAATTAAATCTTGCAGCTATAGAAATACATATTTTTGGATGCATAATATGCACACAAACTGCATGTACTTCCAGGTTCCCAGCACATGCCATTTCAAAACACACACACACACACACACACACACACACACACACACACACACACACACACACACACACACACACACACACACACACACACACACACACACACACACACACACACACACACACACACACACACACAAAATTACCCTCAGTGCAAATGCAGCATCAATCAAGTAATGATGAGCTTTCGTTGCACAGCCAGGAGCATTCTGTGACATATGCACTTGACATATTGACTTCCTGTTCCGGAGCACAGCGGTGTTCTGCTGTATCTGTTAGCTGTTTGAACTGAGCTGTTTGAGTTCTTTGAATTAACAGTCTTTTTCAAGACTTTTTTACTTTTTTTTACTTTTTCACCGTGCTCCAACGCCTAAGGAAGACCTCTAACGGTCGAAGCATCGCGACGGAGCTCTTTTATCAGCTGGCCTTCATCAGCGTTGGCAGGCTAACTAGCTTGCTAACGCTTTCGTTTTTATTTTTGTTTTATTTTTTAGCACTGTTGTTGTGCTGCTCCACAGCTTGCCTAGTGGATTTTTATTTTATTTTAGCACTGTTGTCGTGCGTTACCGGTGCTGCTCCACAGCCTGTTCAGTGGATTTTTATTTTATTTTTTAGCGCTGTTGTCGTGTGTTACCTGTGCTGCTCCACAGCCTGTTCAGTGGATTTTTATTTTATTTTTTAGCACTGTTGTCATGTGTTACCTGTGCTGCTCCACAGCCTGTCCAGTGGATTTTTATTTTATTTTAGCACTGTTGTCGTGCGTTACCTGTGCTGTTCCACAGCCTGTCCAGTGGATTTTTATTTATTTTTTAGCACTGTTGTCGTGCGTTACCTGTGCTGTTCCACAGCCTGTCCAGTGGATTTTTATTTTATTTTTTGGCACTGTTGTCGTGCGTTACCTGTGCTGCTCCACAGCCTGTCCAGTGGATTTTTATTTTGTTTTTGGCACTGTTGTCGTGCGTTACCTGTGCTGCTCCACAGCCTGTCCAGTGGATTTTTATTTTATTTTTTGGCACTGTTGTCGTGCGTTACCTGTGCTGCTCCACAGCCTGTCCAGTGGATTTTGATTTTGATTTATTTTTTTTTAGCACTGTTGTCGTGTGTTACCTGTGCTGCTCCACAGCCTGTCCTGTGGATTTTTATTTTATTTTTTACCACTGTTGTCGTGTATTACCTGTGCTGCTCCGCAGCCTGTCCAGTGGATTTTTATTTTTTTTATTTTTTATTTTTTTTATTTTATTTTATTTTTTTTAGCACTGTTGTCGTGCGTTACCTGTGCTGCTCCACAGCCTGTCCAGTGGATTTTGATTTTATTTTTTAGCACTGTTGTCGTGCGTTACCTGTGCTGCTCCACAGCCTGTCCAGTGGATTTTGATTTTTATTTTATTTTTTTTTGGCGCTGTTGTCGTGCGTTGCCTGTGCTGCTCCACAGCCTGTCTAGTGGATTTTTATTTTGTTTTAGCACTGTTGTCGTGCGTTGCCTGTGCTGCTCCACAGCCTGTCTAGTGGATTTTTATTTTGTTTTAGCACTGTTGTCGTGCGTTGCCTGTGCTGCTCCACAGCCTGTCCAGTGGATTTTTATTTTATTTTATTTTTTAGCACTGTTGTTGTGCGTTACCTGTGCTGCTCCACAGCCTGTCTAGTGGATTTTTATTTTGTTTTAGCACTGTTGTCGTGCGTTGCCTGTGCTGCTCCACAGCCTGTCTAGTGGATTTTTATTTTGTTTTAGCACTGTTGTCGTGCGTTGCCTGTGCTGCTCCACAGCCTGTCCAGTGGATTTTTATTTTATTTTATTTTTTAGCACTGTTGTTGTGCGTTACCTGTGCTGCTCCACAGCCTGTCTAGTGGATTTTATTTTGTTTTAGCACTGTTGTCGTGCGTTGCCTGTGCTGCTCCACAGCCTGTCTAGTGGATTTTTATTTTGTTTTAGCACTGTTGTCGTGCGTTGCCTGTGCTGCTCCACAGCCTGTCCAGTGGATTTTTATTTTATTTTATTTTTTAGCACTGTTGTTGTGCGTTACCTGTGCTGCTCCACAGCCTGTCTAGTGGATTTTTATTTTGTTTTAGCACTGTTGTCGTGCGTTGCCTGTGCTGCTCCACAGCCTGTCTAGTGGATTTTTATTTTGTTTTAGCACTGTTGTCGTGCGTTGCCTGTGCTGCTCCACAGCCTGTCCAGTGGATTTTTATTTTATTTTATTTTTAGCACTGTTGTTGTGCGTTACCTGTGCTGCTCCACAGCCTGTCTAGTGGATTTTTATTTTGTTTTAGCACTGTTGTCGTGCGTTGCCTGTGCTGCTCCACAGCCTGTCTAGTGGATTTTTATTTTGTTTTAGCACTGTTGTCGTGCGTTGCCTGTGCTGCTCCACAGCCTGTCCAGTGGGTTTTTATTTTATTTTTTTTTTAGCACTGTTGTTGTGTGTTACCTGTGCTGCTCCACAGCCTGTCTAGTGGATTTTATTTTGTTTTAGCACTGTTGTCGTGCGTTGCCTGTGCTGCTCCACAGCCTGTCCAGTGGATTTTTATTTTATTTTATTTTTTAGCACTGTTGTTGTGCGTTACCTGTGCTGCTCCACAGCCTGTCTAGTGGATTTTTATTTTGTTTAGCACTGTTGTCGTGCGTTGCCTGTGCTGCTCCACAGCCTGTCTAGTGGATTTTTATTTTGTTTTAGCACTGTTGTCGTGCGTTGCCTGTGCTGCTCCACAGCCTGTCCAGTGGATTTTTATTTTATTTTATTTTTTAGCACTGTTGTTGTGTGTTACCTGTGCTGCTCCACAGCCTGTCTAGTGGATTTTTATTTTGTTTTAGCACTGTTGTCGTGCGTTACCTGTGCTGCTCCACAGCCTGTCCAGTGGATTTTGATTTAGCACTGTTGTCGTGCGTTACCTGTGCTGCTCCACAGCCTGTCCAGTGGATTTTTATTTTGTTTTAGCACTGTTGTCGTGCGTTGCCTGTGCTGCTCCACAGCCTGTCCAGTGGATTTTATTTTTATTTTATTTTTTAGCACTGTTGTCGTGCGTTACCTGTGCTGCTCCACAGCCTGTCTAGTGGATTTTTATTTTGTTTTAGCACTGTTGTCGTGCGTTGCCTGTGCTGCTCCACAGCCTGTCCAGTGGATTTTTATTTTTATTTTATTTTATTTTTTAGCACTGTTGTTGTGCGTTACCTGTGCTGCTCCACAGCCTGTCTAGTGGATTTTTATTTTATTTTAGCACTGTTGTCGTGCGTTACCTGTGCTGCTCCACAGCCTGTCTAGTGTCGGATTCCCTGTTTGGGAATCCGCTAGCTTAGCGTAGCTACTAGCTCTTAGCCGTTTTAGCATGGCGGCTTCTCCTGTCTCTCCCGTACTTTTCTGCTCTGGGTGTGAAATGTTTAGTTATTCCTCGGCCTCTTTTAGCAGTAACGGTACTTGTAATAAGTGCAGCTTATTCGTAACTTTGGAGGCCAGGCTGGGCGAATTGGAGGCTCGGCTCCGCACCGTGGAAAATTCTACAGCTAGCCAGGCCCCTGTAGTCGGTGCGGACCAAGGTAGCTTAGCCGCCGTTAGTTCCCCCCTGGCAGACCCCGTGCAGTCGGGAAGGCAGGCTGACTGGGTGACTGTGAGGAGGAAGCGTAGCCCTAAACAGAAGCCCCGTGTACACCGTCAACCCGTTCACATCTCTAACCGTTTTTCCCCACTCGACGATACACTCGCCGAGGATCAAACTCTGGTTATTGGCGACTCTGTTTTGAGAAATGTGAAGTTAGCGACACCAGCAACCATTGTCAATTGTCTTCCGGGGGCCAGAGCAGGCGACATCGAAGGACATTTGAAATTGCTGGCTAAGGCTAAGCGTAAATTTGGTAAGATTGTAATTCACGTCGGCAGTAATGACACTCGGTTACGTCAATCGGAGGTCACTAAAATTAACATTGAATCGGTGTGTAACTTTGCAAAAACAATGTCGGACTCTGTTGTGTTCTCTGGGCCCCTCCCCAATCAGACCGGGAGTGACATGTTTAGCCGCATGTTCTCCTTGAATTGCTGGCTGTCTGAGTGGTGTCCAAAAAATGAGGTGGGCTTCATTGATAATTGGCAAAGCTTCTGGGGAAAACCTGGTCTTGTTAGGAGAGACGGCATCCATCCCACTTTAGAGGGAGCAGCTCTCATTTCTAGAAATCTGGCCAATTTTTTGGGATCCTCCAAACTGTGACTGTCTAGCGTTGGGACCAGGAGGCAGAGCTGTGGTCTTATACACCTCTCTGCAGCTTCTCTCCCCCTGCCATCCCCTCATTACCCCATCCCCGTAGAGACGGTGCCTGCTCCCAGACCACCAATAACTAGCAAAAATCTATTTAAGCATAAAAATTCAAAAAGAAAAAATAATATAGCACCTTCAATTGCACCACAGACTAAAACAGTTAAATGTGGTCTATTAAACATTAGGTCTCTTTCTTCTAAGTCCCTGTTGGTAAATGATATAATAATTGATCAACGTATTGATTTATTCTGCCTAACAGAAACTTGGTTACAGCAGGATGAATATGTTAGTTTAAATGAGTCAACACCCCCGAGTCACACTAACTGTCAGAATGCTCGTAGCACGGGCCGGGGTGGAGGATTAGCAGCAATCTTCCATTCCAGGTTATTAATTAATCAAAAACCTAGACAGAGCTTTAATTCATTTGAAAGCTTGTCTCTTAGTCTTGTCCATCCAAATTGGAAGTCCCAAAAACCAGTTTTATTTGTTATTATCTATCGTCCACCTGGTCGTTACTGTGAGTTTCTCTGTGAATTTTCAGACCTTTTGTCTGACTTAGTGCTTAGCTCAGATAAGATAATTATAGTGGGCGATTTTAACATCCACACAGATGCTGAGAATGACAGCCTCAACACTGCATTTAATCTATTATTAGACTCTATCGGCTTTGCTCAAAAAGTAAATGAGTCCACCACCACTTTAATCATATTTTAGATCTTGTTCTGACTTATGGTATGGAAATAGAAGACTTAACAGTATTCCCTGAAAACTCCCTTTTGTCTGATCATTTTTTAATAACATTTACATTTACCCTGATGGACTACCCTGCAGTGGGGAATAAGTTTCATTACACTAGAAGTCTTTCAGAAAGCGCTGTAACTAGGTTTAAGGATATGATTCCTTCTTTATGTTCTCTAATGTCATATACCAACACAGAGCAGAGTAGCTACCTAAACTCTGTAAGGGAGATAGAGTATCTTGTCAATAGTTTTACATCCTCATTGAAGACAACTTTGGATGCTGTAGCTCCTCTGAAAAAGAGAGCTTTAAATCAGAAGTGTCTGACTCCGTGGTATAACTCACAAACTCGTAGCTTAAAGCAGATAACCCGTAAGTTGGAGAGGAAATGGCGTCTCACTAATTTAGAAGATCTTCACTTAGCCTGGAAAAAGAGTTTGTTGCTCTATAAGAAAGCCCTTCGTGAAGCTAGGACATCTTTCTACTCATCACTAATTGAAGAAAATAAGAACAACCCCAGGTTTCTTTTCAGCACTGTAGCCAGGCTGACAAAGAGTCAGAGCTCTATTGAGCTGAGTATTCCATTAACTTTAACTAGTAATGACTTCATGACTTTCTTTGCTAACAAAATTTTGACTATTAGAGAAAAAATTACTCATAACCATCCCAAAGATGTATCGTTATCTTTGGCTGCTTTCAGTGATGCCAGTATTTGGTTAGACTCTTTCTCTCCGATTGTTCTGTCTGAGTTATTTTCATTAGTTACTTCATCCAAACCATCAACATGCTTATTAGACCCCATTCCTGCCAGGCTGCTCAAGGAAGTCCTACCATTATTTAATGCTTCAGTCTTAAATATGATCAATCTATCTTTGTTAGTTGGTTATGTACCACAGGCCTTTAAGGTGGCAGTAATTAAACCATTACTTAAAAAGCCATCACTTGACCCAGCTATCTTAGCTAATTATAGGCCAATCTCCAACCTTCCTTTTCTCTCAAAGATTCTTGAGAGGGTAGTTGTAAAACAGCTAACTGATCACCTGCAGAGGAATGGTCTATTTGAAGAGTTTCAGTCAGGTTTTAGAATTCATCATAGTACAGAAACAGCATTAGTGAAGGTTACAAATGATCTTCTTATGGCTTCGGACAGTGGACTTATCTCTGTGCTTGTTCTGTTGGACCTCAGTGCTGCTTTTGATACTGTTGACCATAAAATTTTATTACAGAGATTAGAGCATGTCATAGGTATTAAAGGCATTGCGCTGCGGTGGTTTGAATCATATTTGTCTAATAGATTACAGTTTGTTCATGTAAATGGGGAATCTTCTTCACAGACTAAAGTTAATTATGGAGTTCCACAAGGTTCTGTGCTAGGACCAATTTTATTCACTTTATACATGCTTCCCTTGGGCAGTATTATTAGACGGTATTGCTTAAATTTTCATTGTTACGCAGATGATACCCAGCTTTATCTATCCATGAAGCCAGAGGATACGCACCAATTAGCTAAACTGCAGGATTGTCTTACAGACATAAAGACATGGATGACCTCTAATTTCCTGCTTTTAAACTCAGATAAAACTGAAGTTATTGTACTTGGCCCCACAAATCTTAGAAGCATGGTGTCTAACCAGATCGTTACTCTGGATGGCATTTCCCTGATCTCTAGTAATACTGTGAGAAATCTTGGAGTTATTTTTGATCAGGATATGTCATTCAAAGCGCATATTAAACAAATATGTAGGACTGCCTTTTTGCATTTACGCAATATCTCTAAAATCAGAAAGGTCTTGTCTCAGAGTGATGCTGAAAAACTAATTCATGCATTTATTTCCTCTAGGCTGGACTATTGTAATTCATTATTATCAGGTTGTCCTAAAAGTTCCCTAAAAAGCCTTCAGTTGGTTCAGAATGCTGCAGCTAGAGTACTGACGGGGACTAGCAGGAGAGAGCATATCTCACCCGTGTTGGCCTCCCTTCATTGGCTTCCTGTTAATGCTAGAATAGAATTTAAAATTCTTCTTCTTACTTATAAGGTTTTGAATAATCAGGTCCCATCTTATCTTAGGGACCTCGTAGTACCATATTACCCCATTAGAGCGCTTCGCTCTCAGACTGCGGGCTTACTTGTAGTTCCTAGGGTTTGTAAGAGTAGAATGGGAGGCAGAGCCTTCAGCTTTCAGGCTCCTCTCCTGTGGAACCAGCTCCCAATTCAGATCAGGGAGACAGATACCCTCTCTACTTTTAAGATTAGGCTTAAAACTTTCCTTTTCGCTAAGGCTTATAGTTAGGGCTGGATCGGGTGACCCTGGACCATCCCTTGGTTATGTTGCTTTAGACGTAGACTGTGTTTCATAATTATTGTATGGCCTTGCCTTGCAATGTGGAGCGCCTTGGGGCAACTGTTTGTTGTGATTTGGCGCTATACAAGAAAAAAGTTGATTGATTGATTGATTGATAATGAAAATATTGAAGGAATATTGTTGAATATAAGAAGGAAACATAAAAAAAATGCAGTTTCAAATGTTCTTCCCCAAAAGAGCTAATTTGCTTGCTAAATTATACAAATACATTACATTTATTCCTTGATGATTTGCACACAGTTGTCATTAAAAAATATCCTCAGAACACTTTTATCAGTTTCACAACATGAAAGTGCAAATATTTTTTGTGTTTTATATATATATATATATATATATATATATATATATATATATATATATATATATATATATATATATATATTTGTTTCCAACTCTATATCAAAATCCATGTACAACTGAAGTCAATCCTTCCTTGTTTAATCCCACTTTCCCAAAAGCACTTCATAATGATCTCTCCCTGAAAGGTAAATCAATTATATAATGACGACAAAAGGAGCGTTTTGTCATAAAATGGTAATTAGTTTGGGTCCTGACCTCCCTCTTGGCACCTCGACTCCCCCAGCTGAGGACCGGGGCAGGGCCGCAGTCCACACTTAACGACAGGCAGGCGGAACACACTGGCTGCGCATTGTGGCGCCTTTGTCTTCATTCAGGAGGAGATGAAGTTCTCGCCGCCACGTTTATCAATCATTGAGGGGCTCCAGCTGTTCTACTGGCTCTGGCTTGACTTCAACAGCCGGCCTTACAAATTGTCTGTGAATAGCAAGGAGAACCCCCCCGAGCTCCATCAACGTGCACTCGACTCTCATCACAAATACATATAAAAGCTTTCATCGCACAATCAGATGTACCGAAACGCATTGTTTTCCGACTGCTCTGTTTCACAGACTGACCCACCGTCTGCTCTGTGGAATTACAAGATGGATTAGCAGCACTTTCTACTGCTGTCGTCATCATCACCCCGCACACCACCCATACCTGGGTGAGACTCGCATCCGATTGCAGCTTAATGAATGACAGCGATTCATATTCCACTGATAACATCACATTTATCGAAATGGCTTTGAAACAACTTACAGTGTAGTTTTCAGGGAGGACGTCTTCTGAAAATTTGATCTGTGCACCCATATGTTTTAATGGCTCAGCATATCAAAGATCAAGTAGCCGGCAGAATAAAATCCTGCAAGTACAGAATTATTATTTTATCGTTGCATGAGTGATCGGCGGGGGGCTATCTGCGAAATGAAAAGTTACGTGTCAAAAAAATACAGACAGATGAACATATGAATTAGCTGCTCTCCAAGGTCAAACGTTGATTGCACTGTTACTCTCACGTGCCACGGTGTCAAGTGATCGGCTCGCTCACTTTTTCATCATATTCTTCACATGAAAAAAATAAAAAATTACAAAGAGGATGAATTTAGGAGACAAAGAGGGGAGAAAGAGCAGAGAAAAGGAAAGGATAAAGGGAGAAGGGCACAAATTGATTGCTTGGTGACAAGATCAGTCATAGTCATCCTGGGCGGATGGATGAATGTCTTTGATGGCTACTGCAGGTTGAGGCAGACAGAATGGCTGAAAACAAGAGAAAATGGTTTGGGCCCTCGGGAGGAGAATCAATGTGAGAGGGGCATGTAAGCGCTGTAGTGTTGTGCTGTTGACGGCTGTGGGGGTTGTCCAAAGTTTGAGGCTCTCAAAAGTGACAGCTGTTTTTTTTCTCTCTCTCACTTTTGTGAAAATGCCCATAAGTTATTTGCCTCTATACAAAGAAAGGTTTTGTGTCAAAGATGTTAGATTTGAAGGTAAGTTCCACAGTTGAGGTATGTATTAAAATCATATTTGCGTGCACCAGCCATACACGAACATGTACCCTAGTTACATACAGTACATACAGTCAGGTCCATAAGTAACAGACGTCTTCTGAAGTCTTCCATAAGTCCATAAATAACAGACCCAAACTGTTTATTTTGTATATCAATGATTTTGTGAATATATCTAATGTACTTGGTAGCATTTTATTTGCTGACGATACATTATTTTACTCTGGATCAGATATACAGGAAGTAGCACAACTGATAAATACAGAGTTGGAAAAAGTGAAATATTGGTTTGATATAAACAGATTGTCACTTAATCTTAATAAAACAAATTTCATATTGTTTAATGACAGAGTTAAAAAAATGATGTGTCATTAAAAATAGATGGAATGGACATTCAAAGGGTAAAAGAAACAAAATTTTTAGGAGTTATGATTGATGAAGATTTTACATGGAAGTCACACATAAATTACATAAAAGGAAAGAAAGCGAAAGCCATTGCTGTTTTGCATAAAGTTAAATATTCATTAAATAGTTATGGATTATTAACATTGTACAATTCATGGATTGTTCCATATTTGACTTATTGTGTAGAAATCTGGGGATCAACATGTACAACTTATACACAACCTTTATTTATTTAAAAAAAACCAAGATTCAGAACTAAGATAAAGGAATGGAGTATTGCAGTGAATGGTGTAAATTCATGGAACAACCTCAGCAAAGAAATCAAAGAATCAAGGTCGCTTAAATTATTTAAAAAACGTATTAAACTTGATGTATTTCGTAAGTATGAAACTATGAAATAAGTCAGTGGGCTGTGACAAAGCCAAAAATGTAATCTGTTAATAATGTTTAGAATGTTTGAAGTTTAAAATGTAATCTATTAGGGATGTAGTGTTGGGAAAGTGTAGTGACACGGACCCACAACAGGGGGCGTAAATGAATGGTCAATAGATGAGCCAAAAGGTAACAATTTAATGTTGTGAATGTGCACAATGAAATACAGACAATCACAGAATTTGATATCAGTCAATATACAGAGGTGACGTGTGGGCAGGCTCGAGGATAGAAGACGTCTGTCCAGAGAAGAGTCGGGTCCCACACGATTTCCACTGCCAACGGATCTGAAGTACGCCGGAGTCGCCAAGTCCTGAGTCCCCAGGTGGCCACTGTCTCCAGCTGTCAGATCTGGTACTGCTGTCAGGAGGCAAAAAAACAGTTAAGGGTGAGTGTGAGAAAACACACCCAGTAAACAGTCAGCAATACGAGTCTCTCCTTTTTTCTGGTGGGAAAAACACCTCCACCTCCGAAACAAGAACACAGTTATGCAGAGTCTGAGTCACTACTTATCGGAGTTCGGAGTGAGGAGTGAAAGGCGTCACTCCTCCACCATCCGCGAACCCAGCCTCCCGCTTCAAGTAGCGAGAATCAGGACACCTGCAAACAGTTCAGAAGAGAATCACGTGCGTTGGGCACCAAACACAGCTGAGAGTATTACCTACAGGGTAGTCGATATCTCAGCAGTGAGGTGGAGAAGCTGCCCGGCTTATATGGTGGTGGTGGTTGATGAGTGACAGCTGGCGTTGATGATGAGTGACAGCTGCCACTCCCGGTTGCTCCTGGGGCAGATGCGCCCTCTCGTGCCTGAAGCCCTCACTTCAGGCAGGGCGCCCTCTGGTGGTTGCCAGCAGTACCTCCTCTTCAGCGGCCCACACAACAGGACCCCCCCCCAACGGGCGCCAGGAGGTTTGTCGGGATGGCGGGCGTAGAAGTCGGCCAGCAGGGCCGGATCCAAGATGAAGCTCCTCTTCACCCAGGAGCGTTCTTCGGGACCATAACCCTCCCAGTCCACCAGATCCTGGAACCCCCGGCCTTTCCGACGGACGTCCAGGAGCCTGCGTACCGTCCATGCAGGCTCCCCATCAATGATCCGGGCAGGAGGCGGCGCCGGTCCGGGGGTGCAGAGGGGTGAAGTGTGGTGTGGCTTGAGGCATGACACGTGGAAGACCGGGTGGATCTGCAGTGAAGCTGGGAGTTGAAGCTTCACTGCGACAGGACTGAGGACCTTGGGGATCTTGAATGGTCCGATGTAATGGTCTTTCAATTTGGGGGAGTCCACCTGTAAGGGAATGTCCTTAGTGGAAAGCCACACCTCCTGCCCAGGCTGATATGCAGGGGCCGGTGATCGCCGGCGGTCTGTATGGGCCTGGGCCCTCGTCCGGGCCTTCAGGAGGGCAGAACGGGCGGTGCGCCACACCCGACGACATCTGCGAAGATGGGCCTGGACCGAGGGTACACCGACCTCTCCCTTTACCACAGGAAACAATGGGGGCTGGTACCCCAAACATACTTCAAACGGGGAGAGGCCGGTGGCTGAAGACACTTGACTGTTATGGGCGTACTCGATCCAGGCCAGATGGTCACTCCAAGCCGCCGGGTGCGCGGAGGTCACACAGCGGAGGGCCTGTTCCAGTTCTTGATTCGCCCGCTCTGCCTGTCCGTTGGTCTGTGGATGATACCCGGACGAGAGGCTCACAGTGGCCCCCAGTTCCCTGCAGAAACTCCTCCAGACTTGAGAGGAGAACTGAGGACCACGATCTGAGACAATGTCAGTTGGTATCCCATGCAGACGCATGACATGGTGGACCAGGAGGTCTGCTGTCTCCTGGGCCGTTGGGAGCTTCGGGAGGGCCACGAAGTGAGCCGCCTTGGAGAACTGGTCCACTATCGTGAGGATGGTAGTATTGCCCTGGGACGGTGGGAGACCCGTGACGAAGTCCAGGCCGATGTGGGACCAGGGGCGATGTGGCACAGGTAACGGCTGGAGGAGTCCTTGTGTCTTCCTGTGGTCTGTCTTGCCCCTGGCGCAGGTGGTACAAGCCTGGACGTACTCCCGGATGTCGGCTTCCATAGACACCCACCAGAAGCGCTGCCGGACCACTGCCACGGTTCTTCGCACCCCTGGGTGACAGGAGAGCTTGGAACCATGACAGAAGTCCAGAACGGCAGCCCTGGCCTCTAGTGGGATGTACAGTTTGTTTTGCGGGCCAGTTCCCGGGTCCGGGTTCTGTGTCAGGGCCTCCCGGACGGTCTTCTCCATGTCCCAGGTGAGGGTGGCCACGACAGTGGACTCAGGGATGATGGTTTCCGTTGGATCTGACAGCTCGGGTTTGACTTCCTCTTCGTGAACCCGGGACAAGGCGTCGGATCGTTGGTTCTTGGTCCCGGGGCAGTAGGTGATCTGGAAGTCAAAACGCCCGAAGAACAATGACCAGCGGGCTTGCCTGGGGTTCAGACGCTTGGCGGTCCGGATGTACTCCAGGTTCCGATTGTCCGTGAAAACCGTAAATGGCACCGCAGCTCCCTCCAACAGATGTCTCCACTCCTCAAGAGCCTCTTTCACCGCAAGGAGCTCATGATTGCCCACGTCATAGTTTCGCTCAGCCGGGGTCAACCTGCGGGAGAAATAGGCACAGGGGTGGAGAACCTTATCGGACTCCCTGCTCTGGGACAGCACGGCTCCTATCCCTGAGTCAGAGGCGTCCACTTCAACAATAAACTGGCGGTTTGGATCGGGCTGCACCAGAACTGGCGCAGTCGAGAACCGGCGCTTCAACTCCCTAAATGCGGCTTCGCACCGATCTGACCAGGTGAAGGGGACCTTAGAGGAGGTCAGGGCTGTCAGGGGGCCAACAACCTGACTGTAGCCCTTAATAAACCTCCTGTAGAAATTTGCAAAGCCGAGGAACTGTTGCAGCTTCCTACGGCTTGTTGGTTGGGGCCAATCTCTCACCGCCACAACCTTGGCCGGATCAGGGGCAACGGAGTTGGAGGAGATTATGAACCCCAGGAAGGGCAAAGAAGTGTGGTGGAACTCGCACTTCTCGCCCTTCACAAACAGCCGGTTCTCCAACAACCGCTGCAGGACCTGACGTACATGCTTAACATGAGTCTCAGGATCTGGGGAAAAGATGAGGATATCATCCAGGTATACAAAGACGAATCGGTGCAGGAAGTCCCGCAAGACGTCGTTTACCAAGGCTCGGAACGTTGCGGGGGTGTTAGTGAGGCCGAACGGCATGACCAGGTACTCAAAGTGACCTAACGGGGTGTTAAATGCCGTCTTCCATTCATCTCCCTTCCGGAGCCGAACCAGGTGATAAGCATTCCTAAGATCCAGTTTGGTGAAAATCTTGGCTCCATGCAGGGGCGTGAACACTGAATCCAACAGGGGCAACGGGTATCGATTGCGAACCGTGATCTCGTTCAGCCCTCTGTAGTCAATGCATGGACGGAGTCCGCCATCTTTCTTGCCCACAAAAAAGAAACCAGCACCCATCGGGGAGGTGGAGTTTTGGATCAACCCGGCAGCTAACGAGTCCCGGATGTAGGTTTCCATTGATTCGCGCTCTGGACGTGAGAGGTTGTACAGCCTGCTGGACGGGTACTCAACGCCCGGGATCAAATCAATGGCGCAATCATACGGATGGTGCGGGGGGAGAGTGAGTGCCAGATCTTTGCTGAAGACGTCAGCAAGATCATGGTACTCCTCAGGCACCGTCGTCAGATTGGGGGGAACTTTAATCTCCTCGTTAGCAGTCAAACCGGGGGGAACCGAGGATCCCAAACACTCCCGGTGGCAGGTTTCGCTCCACTGAGCCACAACCCCAGACGGCCAATCAATCCGGGGATTGTGTTTTATCATCCACGGGAAGCCCAAGATTATGCAGGAGGTAGAAGGAGTCACATAAAACTCAATCTCCTCCCAATGATTCCAGACACTACCAGAGTTACAGGTAATGTCTTGTGTGTGATTAAAGGGAGAAGGGTGCCATCTAGCGCCCGCACCTTCAATGGTGAAGGGAGCGCCACTAGAGGGAGCCCTACTTCCCTTGCCCATCTGCTGTCCAGGAGATTCCCTTCTGACCCCGTGTCCACCAGTGCTGGGGCTTGAAAGGTTAGATCCCCACGCAGGATCGTAACTGGGAGACGTGCAGAAATACGTGTGTGTCCCACGTGAATTTCTTGGCCCACCCTTAGCCCAGTTTCTAAGGGCGGGCGTTGGTGTTTAACCACTTGGGGCAGTCTCTCTGCTGATGCTCGCTTGAGCCGCAGATAAAGCACTCCCCGCGGGCCAGTCTCCTCTGTCTGTTAGAAGCTCTTAATTTTGCCCTGCTCGTGTCCATAGCATCATCAGCAGGGGGAGCTGTCGCCACACGGAGCGCTGAGGCTGTGGAGCGTGGGGAGGGCAGAACCTTTTCGGACCTGGAAGGGAGAGGGACGGCGCGTGCCCGGCCACGTCCTTCGTCTCGCTCCCGACGGCGTTCTTCTAACCGATTGTTTAATCGTATAACTAGATCAATAAGCCCGTCCAAATCCCGCGGCTCATCCTTAGCCACCAGGTGCTCCTTCAGGACTGACGACAGTCTGTTTACAAAGGCGGCGTGGAGCGCAGTCATATTCCAGCCGGACGTCGCAGCCACAAAGCGGAAGTCGACTGCATATTCAGCTGCGCTCCGACGCCCCTGTCTCATAGACAGCAGCACTGTTGAAGCGGTCTCGCCTCTATTTGGGTGATCAAAGACTGTTCTGAACTCCTTCACAAACCCAGTATATGTTGCTAGGAGCCTTGAATTCTGCTCCCAAAGCGCCGTAGCCCAGGCGCGTGCCTCACCTCGAAGCAAATTAATTACATAAGCCACCCGACTGGAGTCTGACGCGTACATCACGGGACGCTGTGCAAAGACGAGCGAACACTGCATCAAGAAGTCTGCGCACGTCTCCACACAGCCTCCATACCGGGGGGACTTATGTATGCTTCAGGGGATGGTGGGGGGGGGGGGGGGTCATTGAATGACCATTGTAACGTCTATATTTGGCACCAGGACAGCAGGAGGAGGAGCTGCAGCAGCGCCCTGTGCGCGCGCTTCCACCTGTGTGGTGAGAGCCTCCATCCTGCGATTGAGAATGACGTTCTGCTCGGTCATTAAATCCAACCGAGCAGTGAAGGCGGTGAGGATTTGCTGCAACTCACCTACCACGCCTCCCGCTGGCGCCTGTGCACCCTGCTCTTCCATTGGTTGTTCAACAGATGGTTGACGCCCTTCGGAATCCATGAGGCTGGCCGAGATATCCTGTTGGGAAAGTGTAGTGACACGGACCCACAACAGGGGGCATAAATGAATGGTCAATTTAATGTTGTGAGTGTGCACAACGAAATACAGACAATCATAGAATTTGATATCAGTCAATATACAGAGGTGACATGTGGGCAGGCTCGAGGATAGAAGACGTCTGTCCAGAGAAGAGTCAGGTCCCACACGATTTCCACTGCCAACGGATCTGAAGTACGCCGGAGTCGCCAAGTCCTGAGTCCCCAGGTGGCCACTGTCTCCAGCTGTCAGATCTGGTACTGCTGTCGTGAGGCAGAAAAACAGTTAAGGGTGAGTGTGAGAAAACACACCCAGTAAACAGTCAGCAATACGAGTCTCTCCTTTTTTCTGGTGGGAAAAACACCTCCACCTCCGAAACAAGAACACAGTTATGCAGAGTCTGAATCACTACTTATCGGAGTTCGGAGTGAGGAGTGAAAGGCGTCACTCCTCCACCATCCGCGAACCCAGCCTCCAGCTTCAAGTAGCGAGAATCAGGACACCTGCAAACAGTTCAGAAGAGAATCACGTGCGTTGGGCACCAAACACGGCTGAGAGTATTACCTACAGGGTAGTCGATATCTCGGCAGTGAGGTGGAGAAGCTGCCCGGCTTATATGGTGGTGGTGGTTGATGAGTGACAGCTGGCGTTGATGATGAGTGACAGCTGCCACTCCCGGTTGCTCCTGGGGCGGATGCGCCCTCTCGTGCCTGAAGCCGACACTTCAGGCAGGGCGCCCTCTGGTGGTGGCCAGCAGTACCTCCTCTTCAGCGGCCCACACAACATGTAGTCTTTTAAATAATGGTTAAAATTAGGAAAGAAGTCGGTGGCATGTGACAAAGTCATAGAAATGCAATGATGTCGATTGATAATGCTTTGCAAGATTGTATTGTAAAAAAGGGGCAGAATATATAAGACTTGTTCTTCCAAACTGCTCCTTTTCGTTCAATGGTTTGTAATGTTTTGTTAATTTTGCTTTTCTGTTTTTCTTTTAAATGAATGAAATAAATCCTCAATAAAAAAAAAAATAATAATTGGACAGTGACAGACGCTTTGTTATTTTACTTCTATACACTAACAAAATAAATCCGAAATGAAACAATCAAGATGTGCTTGCAGGATAGTTTGTTACCTTTAACAAAAATATCACAATACCCATTTAGGAATTAGGCCTGTTTTATGCATAGTTATTCCATTTTCAGAGCCCATAACTAAATATAAGCATTAGTTTGAACAACAACAACAACAAAAATCACCAGCAGCAATCACTAAGAAACACACACAGTATGGTGCTATATGGTAAAATGTTTATGTAGCAGGCAGTTAAATTCAATTTATTTAGTTTATATAGTGCCAAATCACAACACAAATAAGCTCTAACCTTACCAAGCCAGTTCACAAAAACTGAGTGACCATACAAGAAGAGAGACAACTGAGGGAAGCCTCAACACACCCACAACAACTCTGGAGGAGGAACAGGCTTCTGTGGCTGTAATGGGGCAGCACAGTTTCATCTGAACCCCTGCATGATATCGTGAGATTTGACCATTTCCAGGGACAGCCTGCCATTGCACAACACAAACCCAGCATCACTTCACACGGAAAGATGGTGCACTGTTTTGTTTTCAGCTGCAATCACTGAAGCAGTCACGAAAAGTGCAGTTTTTTTTTCGGTTCCCAGTGGAGAAGGGAAGACGAGGCAAATGGGAGAGGTCGTGTCAGCAAGTATTATGGGCCTTTCACAGTGAATACGTCAGATGCGTCAAATGCGTCAAAAATCTGTCTAAAAAGCATTATTATCAATGAGACGCGTTGCTTTTTAGATGCGTCAGAAGCGTCGCGTCAATGCTTCTGACGGGAGCGCGCATTGCCGCTTGTCAGCATGCTGACGCAGTCAAAGTTCAACCCAATCCAACTTTCGATACTCTGAGAAAAAGAAACCACTGATCTCTACAAAACGGATCGGTGTAAAAACCACTGATCTCTACAAAACGGATTGGTACAGAAACCACTGATCTCTACAAAACGGTGTAAAAACCACTGATCTCTACAAAACGGATTGGTACAGAAACCACTGATCTCTACAAAACGGATTGGTACAGAAACCACTGATCTCTACAAAACGGATTGGTACAGAAACCACTGATCTCTACAAAACGGATTGGTACAGAAACCACTGATCTCTACAAAACGGTGTAAAAACCACTAATCTCTACAAAACGGATTGGTACAGAAACCACTGATCTCTACAAAACGGATCGGTGTAAAAACCACTGATCTCTACAAAATGGATTGGTACAGAAACCACTGATCTCTACAAAACGGATCGGTGTAAAAACCACTGATCTCTACAAAACGGATTGGTACAGAAACCACTGATCTCTACAAAACGGATCGGTGTAAAAACCACTGATCTTTACAAAACGGATTGGTACAGAAACCACTGATCTCTACAAAACGGATCGGTGTAAAAACCACTGATCTCTACAAAACGGATTGGTACAGAAACCACTGATCTCTACAAAACGGATCGGTGTAAAAACCACTGATCTCTACAAAACGGATTGGTACAGAAACCACTGATCTCTACAAAACGGACTGGTACAGAAACCACTGATCTGTGCAAAACATATGTGTCACAGGACCGCTTATTTATGGAGCAGTTTTCTGAAGAAAAATCCTTCAAAATGTTTTTTGTTGTTGTTTGTTACCTCAGAATTTATGATTACTGTTAAAAAAAGTTTAGAACACTTGTAATTAAAGTAGCTAAATAAATAAATAAATGGTTCTTTAGAAACCTTTCATCTGTAAATTAAAACCACCTATTATTTCAGATTAGATAATTTCTTGTTTAACATAAGGAACCCCGGACATTTATTTTTAGACAAAATAACATGGAAATTTGTACATTTTTTAAAGTCTGGTAGATTATTTATATCTCATTTCAACCAGAAAAACAGACACTGTAAATAAATACAAATGTTTATTATAAATGCAACAGGAAATAATTTAACAATGACTGCAGTGTGATTGTAAAGTAGGATTTCTGTGACATAAACCTCATGATGAATTTTTTAATGGTCATTTCACTTGTAATTTCGCCAAAATATGTAATTGCCTTTAATGTTGTTATCAGGACAGAGTCATTTCTAAAATATGAATTTGAGTGCAATAAGTGGAGAGCTTCTACTTGTGCAAATGTCTTTTGACTTTGATTTCGTGGACATTTTTAATGATCTGTTCATTTATTGTTAAAATATAAAGTGAAACAGCTTTTTTTAAAAATACTAAAATAGTTGCTGTTGAAAGAGCCTTTTAATTAGAAGCAGGTGATGTTCTGCTGGATTCTCGGGACCAGATGAAGGTCTTCTTCTGCAGATTTGAACTCTGGTGGTGTTGCTGAAGACACTTTTGTCCTATTTTGAAGAGCAGAGATGTTTTCTTTCGACTGGACTTCATAGTGTTCAGCTCATCAATGGAAGTTTGGTTGTCTGCACAGCAAATGTTCCTGATTGGGACAAATAAAAATATTTCTTTAAATATAAAGACTAAACAGTCTTTATATTAAACACTAAACAGTTTATATATAAAAAAAGGAAAAAAAAGTGAAAAAAGCGATGGACAAAAAAAAAAAAAAAAAACGCTGAAAAAATAAGTTATTTAAAGTTGAGCTTTTGTAGTGTCTGAAAAAAGCTGTAGCTTTATTTGGTAAAAATAAAAAAGACTGGACTATTTACAAATTAAAGCGTTCACTCAGATCAACTGTGCTAAAAGGCTAAGCTAACGTTAGCCGATCATTAAACCTTCACAGCAGTTCAGTAAACATCACGTTTTATTTTTATATTATTCTCACTTCGATAAAGCTGCAGAACTAAACTCCGTTGGGCAAACTGGGACTTCGCATATATCCAAAAAGTGGGAGATTTCGGACTGAGTGGGTTTGCTCCACCCTGGCTGCCTGCCTCGCTCTGCACAGTGATGATGCCTGAAGGCCGGCTTCTCCGTGCGGGTCGGCCTGCTGTCGCAGTTCGATCGATATCCCACCAAGTCGTCAGTCCTCCCTCGGTCAGCGTCACTCCGAAAAGTAGCTGAAAAAAGCTTCTCCCAGCAGGGTGATGGTTGAATCATTGTACTGCTGTTTTTTAAAGCTTTTTTGTGGTTCAAGCAACCCAAATTCAAGATGGCGATCGCTGAACTTTTTTTCAGGTTGTGGAAACAGCCAGAGCGTGATGTAGCAATCTCTGCCCCCTTGCCGCTTCCGAAGCGACGCCTCTGACGTCATGCGTCAGCGGATTGGGACACACTGACGGATTGGCCTGAAGTATTCAGTGTGAAAGGCCTACACACTTTGACAGAGTAGCTACGTTCTCTCACCTGCACAACCGCCTCGACATATTTGAGCTCCGGGTCATAAACAAACCACAGCACATGTTCACTTTCCACCGCATCGTCACTTTTTCTTTGCATTTTCACTTTGTTGTGTGTAATTTGCCCAAAACCTCAGAGAAAGTGCCGTGTTTCTGTTGGGGACATACAAGAGTTGTCCCCGGATGTAGGATTATTGCGTCATATGCGTCATATTTTAACCCTTTAGTGCCCACCCTCAAACGAGACTGCGCTGCCCAATTGTATCACCAGTTAAACAGCTTCATGGTGGAACAGGACTAAGGAGAGTTTTTATTAAAAGTAAGTAGTGATGTAGCGATGAACTGTGTTAACTGACAATGATTTTCTGAAGTGTTCCTGAGCCCACGCGGTAAGGTCTTTTACACAATAATATCAGTTTTTAATGGAGTGCCACCTGAGGGATCGAAGGTCACGGGCATTTATTGTTGGTCTTCGTCCTCGCCGCTTAAGTGTGGAAAGTTCTCCAGATTCTCTGACTCTTCTGATTATATTATGGACTGTAGATGATGGAATCCCCAAATTCCTTGCAACTGAATGTTGAGAAACATTGTTCTTCAACTGCTGGAATATTTTTTCATGCAGTTGCTCACAAAGTCGTGATCCTTGCCCGGTCTTTGCTTGTGAATGGCTGAGCCTTTTGGGGATGCTCCTTTTATACCCAATCATGACACTCACCTGTTTCCAATTAGGTGTTCAACTTTCCAAGTCTTTTGTTGCCCTGTCCAAACTTTTTTGAAACATGTTGCAGGCATCCATTTCAAAATGAGCAAAATATTTGCACAAAAACAATAAAGTTTATCAGTTTGAACATTAAATATAAATGGTAAATGAACTGCATTTATAGAGCGCTTTTCCATCTACATTAGATGCTTAAAGTACTTTACAATTATGCCTCACATTCACCCCGATGTCAGGGTGCTGCCATACAAGGCACTCACTACACACCGGGAGCAATAGGGGATTAAAGGCCTTGCCCAAGGGCCCTTAGTGATTTTCTAGTCATGAACCCATGATCTTCTGGACTCAAGCCCAACACCTTAACCACTAGACCATCACCTCCCTTATAAATATCTTGTCTCTGTGGTGTAATCAATTGAATACAGGTTGAAGAGGATTTGTAAATCATTGTATTCCGTTTTTATTTACATTTTACACAACATCCCAACTTCATTGGAATTGGGGTTCTAGTTTGCTTGTTGTATATTCACTCAGTTTTGAGAACTGAGTACTTCAGATATATTTACTACTGAGTATCATGCAGTTTTTCTTTGCAGCCAGTCTGCTCTGTGCAAGCCTGATCCTGTCAGATCTCAGATGCTAGGCAGCGTGGGTCCTGTTTAGTACTTGGATGGGAGATCAGGGGATGTGTGTTTCTCCATGTAAGTCTGAAATTGTGTCAGGAAGGGCATCCACTGTAAAATGTCTGACGTATCTAAAGAAAGCTGACTATAAAAGCGATGACTTGTATGAACAACAATCTTTATATTTAATTTGTCCAATTACTTATGGGCTCTGAAAATGGAGGCACTGTGTATGCAAATGATCAGAATTCCAAAACAGTTTAATGAGACATTTCAGTGAAACCACTTGAATTAAGACTAAAAGTCAACACAACAAGCACAGCTGCACTTGACAGCATTTCATTTAAACTCCACTGTGGTGGTGAACAGAAGCAAATTTCTAAAAAGTATGCCACTGTCCGATTACTTGTGGACCTATGAGCCATTGCTGCAACTATTGCACATTTCTTCAAAATGCAACTGTGCAAAAATTCAGAAATGTAATACTTCAGTGGCAACAAAGCACATTAGCGAAACCAAGCATTTTGACAGTCGCATTGAAAACAAAAAAGTTTTGTAGCTACACAACATCTTGAAACAAAATGATCACATCTTAAGATCAGAGATTACTTTTTGTTTTATTGTATCATTCAAAAACATCTAATTTTGCCGTTTTGGATTCCACAAGTCAGAAAAACTTAACAGTGTACAAACTCAACAGAAACACTGATCAAATAAAGAGAAACAGAGTGAGACACAGAGACAGACGGCGAGACAAGCAGAAACACATTCTGTCTCTGTGTTTCTGTGACTCAAGTAGAGACACAGAGACAGACGCTGGCAGACATACAGAGACAGAATCTGAGAAGAACAGAGACAGACGCTGGCAGACACACAGAGGCAGAATGTGTCTCTGCATGTCTCACCATCTGTCTCTGTGGATCTGTTTGTCTTGCTGTTTGCCTCTGTGTCGCTGTCTGTGTGCTTGTCTCACCATCTGTGTCTGTGTCTCTGTGTGACAGTGAGTTGAGCAGAGACATAGAGACAGACTGCGAGAGAAGCAGAGACACAGAGACAGACCCTTGAAGAGATAAAGAGACAGATGTTGGATGATGGCTGACTCCAAAAATGTCCCTTAAAGGGATTGTTTTGGCAAAGGTCAAAGTCATTGGGATCAAAGGTCAAAATTTCATTCCAAATTACAGCAAACGTGGCACACACATGGATGTGTGTTCAGGAATTGCTCAACAAGGTCATATTTGTCAAAGGTTGATCATTGATGTCAAGGTCATTGGGGTCAAAGGTGTAATGGAAGCATTTCACTCCAACTTGGCACACATTTACAGGTGGTTTCTGGATTCCCCTAGGTGAGGTCTAACTTGCCGAAGGCTGATCAGTGGGTGTAAGGTCATTTCTCCTGCCTGTTGTCCAACTCCTCCCACATATTTTGTCTGATTTCTTCCAAACGTGGCAAGTCAGTGTAGGTTGACACTAAAATTGCACTTCAAGAACACATTTTGGCAAAGGTTAAGCTCAATGAATGTGAATTTCCACCCAATTTGGATTTGGACCTGGCAAGGTCAGCCAAATGTCAATCATTTGGGTGAAGATCAAGGTCATTGGGGTCAAATATCAGATTACAGTCGTCCTGACTGTCTTCATGCCTGTGAGCTTGATTACAGAGTTCAGGCATCGCGGTCTGACACCTGTTGTTGAGGAAGCCTGAGGAGGTCAGCAGCTGGCTCATTCGCCATATTTCTTTTTTTTTTTCTTTATGAAAAACTTTACAACCCCAAAAGAGATCCCATCAACCCTTTCTGGGGTGTAGGGCTGCAGTTTTTAATCTTTGAACAGGGAAAGGTTAGGCTGGTGGTTGTATGCCAGGAGTTGTTGTACTTGGAGAGGAAGAGTCCAAATTCAATCCATCTCCTGTGCTGCTGTTAGAGAGACATGCACTTTACTTTGTGATGCTCCTGGACCACCGTTACCACTGTTTCCACAGTAACAGATGCAGCCATCTCATTCTCAGTAATAGAGTTTTATTAACTGATTAGTCTCTATTTTCAGGGTGGAAACACGAGTCAGAATCATCTGCTCATTAATGGGGCTATTGTGACTTGAATAGTTATATCTATTGGATTATGATTTTTTTTTCACCCCCACCAACCAACCATTTTGAACAATGATGCAACCAACTCAACTGTGCTCTGGTAATGAGTCATATGACAACTCCTGGGGTTTCTCCTAACTATCCTGGCAAATGTCAGCAGTCTACCCCCCATTCTCTTTGATGACCTATTAAATATTATGAGGACCCCCTCCTGCGTGCACTGTAGTCTCACTCATATCAAGATGGTGTTTAATGCCCATGAGACAAACAACAGACAGATTAAAGCTATTACACCCTGCTGTACTCCCACATTCACTCTATACAAAGTGGAATTGTGATGAGTTGTTTAATAGTTTTGTGGCTTAAAACCACTTTGAGCTATAAAGCACCATGTTCAAGGTTATAATATGTCTGAGAATTTATAGTGCAGCAATATTTCAAATGAAAGCAGAATGACCTCTGTAGCATCTGTGGCAGGCGCGCTCTAGATCTGAGGAAAAAGTTAAGAATAATTAAAAATGTAATACATGAAGCACAGACCTTTTGAGTATGGCTCATAGGTGTTAGGTGGGTAATTCAATTTACCAAGTTAGGACTGACTAACTTAAAATTGACATGAAACAACTGGAGCAAACAGAGATTTCTGATGTCCCCCAATCCAGAGCCGGATAACCTCCAAAATTCAGTGGAGTCTTCCATGGCCTAATATCTATCTGTGTTGAAAATTTGGTGAGAATACGTGAAGTAGTTTTGATGTAATCCTTCAAAGATTATTTAAAGTGAAATCTTGATCCAGAATCCAGATCCAGATCACCTGCAAAATTCAGTGGAGTCTTCCATGGCCTAATATCTATCTGTGTTGCAAATTTGGTGAGAATCCGAGAAGTAGTTTTGATGTAATCCTTCAAAGATTAAATAAAGTGAAATCTTGATCCAGAATCCGGATCCAGATCACCTACAAAATTCAGTGGAGTCTTCCATGGCCTAATATCTATCTGTGGTGCCAATTTGGTAAGAATCCCTGTAGTAGTTTTAACATAATCCTTCAAAGCCTATATAAAGTGAAATATTGATCCAGAATCCAGATCACCTCCAAAATTCAGTGGTGTCTTCCATGGCCTAATATCTATCTGTGGTGCAAATTTGGTGAGATTCCGTGAAGTAGTTTTGATGTAATTCTTCAAAGATTATATAAAGTGAAATCTTGATCCAGAATCCGGATCCAGATCACCTCCAAAATTCAGTGGTGTCTTCCATGGCCTAATATCTATCTGTGGTGCCAATTTGGTAAGAATCCCTGTAGTAGTTTTAACATAATCCTTCAAAGCCTATATAAAGTGAAATATTGATCCAGAATCCAGATCACCTACAAAATTCAGTGGTGTCTTCCATGGCCTAATATCTATCTGTGGTGCAAATTTGGTGAGATTCCGTGAAGTAGTTTTGATGTAATCCTTCAAAGATTATATAAAGTGAAATCTTGATCCAGAATCCGGATCCAGATCACCTACAAAATTCAGTGGTGTCTTCCATGGCCTAATATCTATCTGTGGTGCAAATTTGGTGAGAATCCCTGTAGTAGTTTTGATGTAATCCTTCAAAGCCTATATAAAGTGAAATTTTGAACAAGAATCCGGATCTGGATCACCTCCAAAATTCAGTGGAGTCTTCCATGGTCTAATATCTATCTGTGTATAAATTTGGTGAGAATCCGTGAAGTAGTTTTAACATAATCCTTCAAAGCCTATATAAAGTGAAATCTTGATCTAGAATCCGGATCCAGATCACCTCCAAAATTGAGTGGAGTCTTCCATGCCCTAATATCTATCTGTGGTGAAAATCTCGTCAAAATCTGTGCAGTAGTTTTGACATAATCCTGCTAAGAGACAAATAAATAAATGAACACTGATGATTTTATTACATCCTTGGCGGACGTAACAGTATTGCTTGTTTAAAGAAGTGACGATTGCCTTAAACCCATCCTCGTAATAACAGTCTCCAATTTTATCAGGTAGAGACCAGGAGCAAACTGAGCTTCTGTAGCTTGCTTAAATACATTTTAAAAAGCAAAGACTTACCCACCAAGATTTTTGTTTATGGATAACCCGTGTTAGCACTCAAGCTGTGGTTGCCAAACAGCATAATGGCTTTATGCTAATTTTACTTAATCCTGTGTTGTTCCTCATTTATTTCCTTAAAAAATACATTGCGGTTCACTGTTTTATATTTATGCTGGGCCTGAGATAAACTCCAGCCCACGTTCATGTGCTAGTTAGTGTCAGGAAGGATTAAAGCAAATCAGAAATTTCTTTGTTAAAAACAATAACAAAAAATATTTATCAATGCATAATTTCAAGTTGAATAAAAATATTATTTTAAAGGTACCAAGAATTATTTTTATGCCACTAGATGCACCATACTTCAGGACATAAACAAAGCTTTGATCCTCGGCCACTCCTTCTCAGCCCTTTCCCTTCACTGCATTGGGCAGAAAGAATGGCAGGTGGAACCTTTTTTAAAAGCTCTGTATGTGGGAAAAGCCAAATGTTTGTGGATTTTCATCTGAGCACATTCTTGGTTAGAGGCATTTATAGCCTCTATGTGTATGTGTGTGTGTTTTATGTTTTTGTTGAAACTTACTGTCACCATCTTGCAATTTTTTTTATTTATTTACTGCTATGTGGTGAGTAGTGGGGTGAATAATAGTTTCACAGAGCAGGGCTCACATGACCTAAACATGCACATGTAGAAAACATATGTACTGACTGTGTATGCTCGGCCAGAATGAGAATGCAAACAGGAAACACGTAAAGATCATTCTCCCATAGGACGCCATAAACCATGAAATCTTTACATAGAAAATAGTTGTTGGCTGCTGTCATATTAGCAATTAAAATACCATTCATGGCATTTTTAAGTACACTGTACTTCAGATTGTGAGTAAAATTAAAATGGCAATTTTATTCCTTACATATCACTTCGAGTAAAAATGTTAACTTAAGTGTCTTAATTTTTTGTGTGTGTTTCAGCTTCATGTTATTCTTTTAATATTGTCGCTCTGATTCTTCAGAGACTAAAACAGATTCAATGTCAGAATCTGTTTCTCAGCTCGACAATTATTAAGATGCTCTCATTTCAATCTAATCCGCTGACAGATTTTGTATTTTTGTACACGGTCATTTTCTGGCTTGTGAGTCAAATATAAGGAGCTAATTTCGTGACGATCTGAGCAAAAATAACTTCTCATTTTCAAGAATAATGGGAGAGAAATGTTATAGATTAATGGCTCTATTTATCTTTTTCAAATTTCTGTCTTTCTCTGGTGATGGCAGTGCTCTCCAAGGAAAATATTCATAAAATGAAATTGAAGTCATAACTTAATAGGTTATTAAAATTTCTGAATGCATATCACTTCTCCTTTTTTGCGGCGCTGTAAATTTAAATTGAAGTTTGCGGCGTTCGGAGACACCAGCAGGAGTTTTTTTTTTATGGTGGCACGAGAGAGGGAGGACATGCATCTCTGTCAGTGGGGTATTTGCTATTCTAATTTCATGGCAGGCCAGATTATCAGGCAGAAACGTCAGCGTGTGTCGGCAGAGTGCTGACAACACCTCAGCCGTGTGTTTCCATTAAAGACAGCCAACATCCAGAGTATGTTCACTCCATTACTTTGTATTTCTGCCTTTTATCTTCATTTAAACTAAGCCTTTCTGCACATTTCTATCAATTCAGGCTCTTGTGCTGCCTCTATACCTCACATTTAGACTCTCCCTTTTTTCACTCCTCAGCAGGCTGGACGTCTCCCCGGAGACGGAGACGGAGAAGACTGCAGGTGAAGGTGGACACCTATCTTTAGCCTCCCATCTGAGCAGAGGGTAAGATGTATGGAGGTGATTGAGGGGGGGATGGAGACAGAGGGTCCATCATCTCGGCTGAGTGGGTGGGAGCGGATTTCTCCTCAAGGTCAAGGGGCAAATTTATTTATTTCCCTGGAAGTTACAATGAAATTTTACTGAGTACTTTTCACTGATGATACGAGGGATCAGCGGTCATAAATTTGTCTTGCCATTTGGTTGCCGGTGATGAACCATTTACTATGCCGCCTTCAAGGACACAGCGTGATATTTGTATGATAGTGCTGTTCTGTGTAATGATATCCATTTCATTGTGCCATATAACACAAATGAGAAAATTAAGAATAAAACAGCTTGGAGCAGTGCAGGTCTGACTTTATTCATAGCCATCTAATGGGATATGTACAGTAAATGTCACACAGTATTTGTGATGCCCTTGTCCTGGTTTTACAGTAGTGGTTAATGTGTTGATGTTGGTTTGACTTCAGCAACATATTAGAAAGTGGTGAAAAGTTTTGCCAAAATTAATTATAAAAGAAGAAGCGTCCAGCCCCTCTCCAGGAGTTGGGTACCAGAGCCCAAGCTGTGAGTGGAGGTGAGCCCGACTATCTCTAGTCGCTATCTCTCAATCTCCCGCACAAGCTCAGGCTCCTTCCCCCACAGTGAGGTGACATTCCACGTCCCAACAGCCAGGGGCTGTGAGCACGGACCGGACCGCCGGGCCACCCGCCCTCGACCACCACCCAATCCTCTCTGCACCCGACCCCCATGGCCCCCTCTGCAGGTGGTGAACGCACAGGAGGGCAGGCCCACGTCGCCCTTTCGGGCTGAGCTCGGCCGGGCCCCATGGGCTAAGGCCTGACCACCAGGCACTCGCGCGCGAGCCCCAACACCAGGCCTGGCTCCAAGGTGGGGCCTCAGCTCTGCCATACCGGGCGACATCTCGGTCCTTGATTTTTTACTGGTCATGGAGGTTCTGAACTGCCCTTAGTCTGACCCGTCACCTAGGACCTGTTTGCCTTGGGAGACCCTACAAGGGGCACAAAGCCCCCGACAACATAGCTCCTAGGATCATCTGGGTACGCAAACTCCCCCGCCGCGATAAGGTGGCAGCTAGAGGGGGAGGGGGAAAGCAAAGCTCTCGATTTACTGATCGATCTACATTCCGATCCTCACCTATGGTCATGAGATTTGGCTCATGACCGAAAGAACGAGATCGCGAGTACAAGCAGCTGAGATGAGTTTCCTCCGCAGGGTGGCTGGGCACTCCCTTAGAGATAGGGTGAGGAGCTCGGTCACTCGGGAGGAGCTCGGAGTCGAGCCGCTGCTCCTCCACATCGAAAGGAGTCAGTTGAGGTGGCTCGGGCATCTCTTCCGAATGCCCCCTGGACGCCTCGCTGGAGAGGTGTTCCGGGCACATCCCATTGGGAGGAGGCCCCGAGGAAGACCCAGGACACGCTGGAGGGACTACATCTCTCGGCTGGCTTGGGAACACCTTGGGGTTCCCCTGGAGGAGCTGGGAGAGGTGTGTGTGGATCGGGAGGTCTGAGCGGCTTTGCTTGAGCTGCTGCCCCCGCGACCCGACCCCGGATAAAGCGGAAGAAAATGGATGGATGGAATTATAAAAGAAGAAATGAATAAAAACGACTGTTAATTAGTATGTAACAACGAATACAACGCAAAAATCAATTTTAAAGGAACGGACTATATCAATGAACAGATCCTGTAATCATTCTAAATATATGATGAACCAGGTGATTTTAACATTATAAATCAAATCAGCTAATCCTGTTCTGTTGCTACTCAAATTCTTGTAAAACTTCAAAAATTAACATGAGGATCTCACAAGTTTGGTCACAGGAACATTTTGTGATGTAAAAATGAAATCAATATCCCTGACAGTTGTAGGCAGTAAAAAAGATAAATGTACTATTTGAACTTCATGTTTTGTTCACAGTTTTTAAATGTTGGTCAACTGTTTTAGAATGAGGAAGTTATATGACACTGTTTATGCTATGCTAACAATAACTGGCTTCTCTTTCTGGGCTTCTTCTATGCTGTGCTTTGTGTGATTGCCTGTGATGCTGCCTGCAGTGGTGAGCAAAAGATGAGTAGTACCAACTTGCTGCAGCACAGTAGTAAAAACCTGAAGAAGGTCTCTCGTTTTTCTTGAAACATGTATTTGAATGTAACAATGCCACTTTTGGCTTATACTAAATTATCATTGTCATTGAATGTCGACTTGTATCATATCGCAACATATCAGACTGAATTGGCACAGACTAAAAAAAAAAAAAAAAACTATTGTTCCTGAACTGCCCATGTATCTACATTTGCATTGTATCATATCGTTTTAACAACACATCTAAAATTACAAATGACAACTGTAAAATTGAATTTTGTGAGAATGTCCAATCTGTTCTTGCAAATATTTTATGATATTCACAATTTGACAATCACAAAACAGTTGTCTTCATTTTGGTTCCTGATATTCAGTACTGCCAAAGAATAGGAGTCTTGATTGCTCATTTTTTGTGGGGCCCTTGTCACATAACAGACACCTCCGGGGTCCTTCAGAGGGCACGATGAGCTAATGCTCTTTATTGATTGGGCATTTAAAAGCCTCTTGCAGCCTTGGGAATATGTTAATGTCACGAGGCCCTTTCCTCTGCTGCCACATGGTCCCCAGGGTCCTTGTGTGCATTCCTCAGTGGACTATCAGAGGGACTTCATTAATGGTCAATTACTAAAATCTGATGAGGCTTATTGTGTAATGACGGCGCAGTAACTGGGCATCTGTCTCTTTTGCTTTTCAAATGTAACATAAAGTGGGGCTTTGTGGCTGGAAACATGCTGGAGGGACACTTTAGGACAGAGAAGAAAACCTTCTAAGGAAAAATATTATTTGTGTCTCCTGTTGCTACTTGATTTTAATGTTAATTATTTGACTCATGACATGGTGATTCTTTTTTTATCTTAATCTTGCAAAACTACAAGAGGGAATTATACTTTGGTAATTTAGGATTTTTTTTCTCGAAGTAATATCCCACAGTAGTGCCTGCCCCCTGCTGGATGGTTAGTGGATGCTGTATGAGCATTGAAAATTACAAACAATTGTGGATGGAATTAAGGCTTATTTATGCTCAATAACAATTCAGACGGCACCTTCTGGCTATGCTCTCCATTTATTTATTTTTTATTTGGGTCCATTTTGTGAAAACCTAAAAATACAGAAGAAACTGAACACTACCACTAGAAATTGTGGGGGGCAGTGTTGTTCAAGCAAGATGTGACCCTCAAAAAGGACACAAAGAAGCTAATCAACATTGTGTATGATGTCATATGAAAAGTTGAGCACATTTCATGCATAATCCTATATATTTCCACACACATGTGCAACACACATTTCACATTATTAGCCTTCAGAACACATATTAGGGTTAGAATAACAATATCCATAATTATAAGTGGTATATCCACCTTTGCATATTCATTTATTTATGTGGTTATGTGATTACAGCCTTCCGGCTGATGATAATATGGGAATTAATACATTTTACTATGAATGCTTCGTGAGGAAAACCTGTGCCATAAAGTTTTTAAAATCTTAAAAAAAAAAAAAATGTTGACTACATTTTTGTTTTGCAGTCAATACATTATTGCAGTTTCTTTGACTGTCACCGTGTTTCATGCTGGCAGAAAGTTTCAAGAAGGTTTGCAGTGCCCTATAGTGGCTATGTGGGTTAACATCTCTGCCAATATAAACAATATATGGAAGTATGTTGGAAATGACCGTTACACTGTTTGAAGCGCATGAATAGATTTATATATGTAAATCTGCCACCTGCAGAATGTTACTTACCTTAATGTCACTGACAGCTAGGCTTAGGCAGCAACCGTGGTGAGTAACATGATGCCTGCTACGAGGGCAAACACATAACAATATACAAGAATGGAAAGGTAACAAGAACAAGTGTTCTCTGAGAGGACAATATCCCCTGCTGGCTAATGCTGCTTTGATACAAGTGCTTGGTACATTCTGTTAATATTTCTCTCCTTACCTACAGACTGGTCTTTCCCAAGTGTAGGACCAACAGACTGAAAAACTCCTTTGTCCCTCGGGCCATCAGGCTGTACAACTCCTCATTCGGGGGGAGAAGGAGTAAAGGCCCACTGATTCACGCACTTGCACACCCTGTGTTGTACCAGAGAGTAAACTCATCTTTAATGGGTGCAGACTGAACGCGAGAGGGTCGTCGGCGTGTGCAATTGTGCAACGAGAATTTTGAAATGTTCAAAAAATCTTTCACGCATAAATGTCGTGCAACATGGCACGATCTCCTCACCAACAATACGTGCAGCTCGTCAAGTGGAGTAAAGAAGAAGTGAAGAGAGTGAGTGATTGCGTCAGCGCACCGCATCAGAGTGCAGCTCATCTGAACGATTATAACGAGATGTTAAATCTATCATAAACATACTGTTACAGCTGCACACAAGAAGGAAAGAACATGCAACTGTCAACAACAACAACTCAATGCCTTTAAGCATCTATACATGGTAAAGGCAACTTGCTGAAGTTCAACCTGGGCATCGGAATGGGGAAGAAAGGGGATTTAAGTGACTTTGAACGTGGCATGGTCATTGATGCCAGACAGGCTGTTCTGACTATTTCAGAAGATGCTGATCTATTGGGAGTTTCGCAAACAATCATCTCTTGGGTTTACAGAGAATGGCCTGAAAAAGAGACGATATCTCGTGAGCTGCAGTTGTGTGGACAAAAATGACTTGTTGATGTCCGAGGTCAGAGGAGAATGGGCAGACTGATTGAATAGGTGAATGTATGATGCTATCATGTCAGTATGGACCAACATATCTGAGGAATGTTTCCAACACCTCCAACACCTATGCCACAAAAAACTGAGGCAGTTCGGAAAGCAAAAGTGGGTCCAACCCGGTACTATTAAGGTGTGCCTAATAAAGTGGCCAGTGAGTGTATACTGCTGGTCTGTTTCGAGAGTCTGAATGCTGAAAACAAAATATACCAAATATTGGAGTGCTCATATGATCTTGACCTGTTTATGTGAAAAGACCTGAATGGCTGTTGGGCCCCGAGTGAGAAGAACCCCTGAACAATGAAAAGCATCCTTTGACTGCCAGGGTGATATTTGTGGATAATAAAGGAATAAATCAGACAATGGGGCTGAATATTTCATTTGTTATCCATATTCCTTGTGGGAGAATGATACAGAAATGTAAAAACAGCAATTTCCCACCAGGTCCCTGCTGGGATTGCGCCCGAGCAGAGGGGCTGTTTTCATGTCTGAAGATAAAGTGCATCTTTACCAGCGTATTCTCTCTGGTATAAATCTAACAGGCAGCTTATACATTACCTGTTCCAATGCAACTTAATCCTGCATAAATATATTACTGTAATATGTTATTATATTTTCACTTTTTTTTCCTCTTAACAATTCCTGTCTGTCAACATTTGTCTCTGTGTTGTTGCCCTTTATGTTCTTTCTCTTACCGTCCCTCCTCTCATTGTTTCTACTCCTATATTTGCTCCACAGCGGACAATATTCAATCTCTGGGCTTTTCAGGTCAGCAGGGTAACTTGTGATGAAATTATAATGACCTTCACTTTTCGCTGCTCTTGGTGATAGATCCCTGGAGTTATCTCTCCCTTTGCTGTGAGGTGAAGTTTAGCTAAGTGAAATGGGCCTGTGAAGTGATAACCACCATGCATTGTAGCCACTTGGGTACTTTGCGAAAGGCAGAAAATAAACACACAATGGTAGGTGTGTTGTGCCCAACTGGCAGTGGTCCCAGGCTCAAAGATATTAAAGGGAGTATTTTCATAGGCAATGAATGAACTCTCAACATCCATTCATAAACAGTGGAATTTCCCTCAGCTGAAAATCACACTCCTTCAGAATTGTTAAACAGCACTGTCATCTGCCAAATCCTGTTTTTCAGTCACATGGCATTGCTATACGCGTCAAAGAAATATTTGGAGGTATATAGGAATCACACTGTCTGTTTGAGGTTTATGGATTTCAGTGAGACTTTACACAAAGGTAGTACACCATATGAAGATGTTTTTGACATTGTTAATCCCTGCTATGACTTCAGCATGAATGAAAACCTTAAGTCACTGTAAGAATACTGGTAAAACTGAGAATAAACTCAAGACAACACACTACTTTTTGGTGTGTGCCTTTTCTCAGAAGTACTGATTTGTTGTACGTTGTGTTGTTGCAGAGCAGGTAGCTCAGTGGATAAGGAGCTGGCCTGCCAATCTGTAGACCTGGGTTCAAGTGCTGCTACCTGTATGTGTCCATGGACAAGACACTTGATCTGCATTGTCTCAGTCAACTGATCTATAAAATTGGTACCTACCTTGTGTGGGGAAGTAGCCTGCATCAGACTTGCATCCCATCCAGGGGGCATCATAGACTCTTGCCCACTTCATGCTTCAGAATCTGGAGTTAAACACTAACCCAATGGTTCTCAAAGCATATATAGGGCTTACTTTTATGTTGTGTTGTTTACATTACAATAATTTCTTCAATGTCTCTTTAGAACATTTTGCCAAATGCAGTAAGCAGAAGACATTAAGAGCTATGACAACCTGACATTTGTACTTAATGAACTTGACCTTCATACTAGTGATCAGTAGTGTGGCATAGCTAACCAGCTTACCAGAAAGTTAGCTTCACTAACCTCTACACTGCTAACTGAAAAGTTAACTTTTAAAACGCCAAACCGATAAACTGCTAAAAAAAATTAAAGGGAAGTTAGAGCTAACCGCTAACTTTTAGTATGGACTCTGATACACTGTCAGCTACTGACAAGCCAGTTTTGAGTTTAAGTACTGCCAACGCTTCTGAGTAAAATCCAAGGCGATCAGAATCCCAACAGAAATAACGAGTCAGAGCTTCTATCTTTGTGCACCCTGCCCACTGCTGTAAGGAAGTGTCATCTACTTTCAACATAGAACAGTACCGATGTGTAGCAGGAGACATCAAAAGCAAGGCAGTTTTCACTTATGGTTTTGATTTATATACAAAACTAATTCCGGACAGTTCATCGACATTAACCCATTTTGCCCCACTGGCAACAATTGTTGCCGAAGTGTATCACTGTCATTTTCTACTCACAATAAAAAAAATTGCAAAGGTACTAATGCAATGTTTTCCACTTATAAAAAAAAAGTCTGGGCATAAATGGTTTAACATCAAGTCTGTCATTTGTATAAAATGAAAATATTGCACATATGTATTAGTTTTAAAGTAATGTGATAATTCTGAAGGTTTGAGCATTAACACACAGAAGCCAAAAGGCATTATGGGAAAATAAGCCTCCTCTGATTACTGGATGGTTGGTTTATTTATTTGTGAAAATCAACACACAAGTTACTGTAACATGTGTGTTGGTTTTTACAAATAAATATGTATTTGAGATGATATGAGATATACTTTATTGATCTCACAATGGAGAAATTATGTTTACACTCCAGTTACCTCGGACAGCAATTAGTCCACAATTATTACTTGTTTACTGTAATAATAGCACACATCAGAATTAAAAACAGCACATACATTTGACAATGTTTATGTGCACTAAATTTGAAGAAGTCCGTTATCCGAATTGAGGCAAGTGGGTGAAGGTCACGCAGCAACGCTGAGTTGCGCTACCGTCAGCTTGGGGGGGGGGGGGGGGAGACCAGCTGCAGCTAAAACTGCACCACCCCTGCAGAAGGGAAGGGGTGACGTGAGCAGAAGCCGGAGTGGGGTGTGTGTGATGGGGGTAGGAGGGGGGTGGGGAGAAGGGAGTGGAGCATGCTTCAGTCCTGTGAAACAGTTTATTGTCTTTGTGAGTTGAGATAAGAAAACAGCCAAATAATCATCAAGGCCTGAAGACATTCCTCTGGAGGAAAACAGTCGGGGCAATTTGTCCTTCAGGCTGATAAGCCTGCCGTGTTGTGGTTTGAGCAGTGAAAAACACTTTTTACAGCTTCACTTGAACAACCAGATCCCAATTATGAATTAAGAATATTCCCAATTATGAATTAAGAATATTCCCCGGTGTCCAAAATCTTCATCTTCATCTGCAAGGCACGCATCTGCTCCAAGATGTCATCCAATTTGCGTCAAAAGTCATTGCAGTCTGAGAATGCATTGCCTTGCCCACCTCGTTAATCATGACGGACAACCGAGGGGCCGTGGTTCTTGATGCCACCGTCTTGCCAATTTTCTGGTAGATCAGGGCAGCACATAAGCCAGAAAGTACCAGCCCTGCTACCATAAGACCAAATAAATCCTCGACGTCCTCACTGGATAAAGGTGCCAAGCATGCAACACGCCACGACCCCCAGGAGTTGAGAACATAGCCCACAGGATACGTTCCATCTGGACAGGTAGGATCCCCCGGTCCTGACCTTCTTGTAGAAAAGATGGTGTCAATAGCATTCAGAGACCAGCTGATCAATTCCATGGTTAATCCAATAGTAGTCCAATAGAACCAGTATCCAATATAATTTGAGGAATTCACAGTCTGATGAAGTAGGGACTTGAAGGTTAAAGCAGAGAGCAGAGATAAGGGAGAGTGGAGGAGATGCAACCGCCCTCGTCGGAGCCCCAAGCTGTAAATATGTCATATTTTTTTCATTTGAAAAAAAAAAAAGGCATTTGCAAAACTGCCCATCCCAGCCACTTCACACTTGGCTGTGAACCGATCCAGTGAGTGCTGCAAAAAGCAGCGATGATACCCTGAGTCCACCAAACTGAAACACCTCCTCCCTCTGACTACGCCTCAATATCCTGTCCATGAAAATCACAAACAGGATTGGTGACAAGGTGCAGCCCTGGTGGAGGCCAGCCCCCACCGGAAACAAGCCCGACTTACTGCAGAGCACCCGATCACAGCTCTCGCTTTGTGAGTACAGAGATTGTATGGCCCTGAGAAGGGACCCCCTCACTCTATACTTCCGCAGCACCCCGTCAGGCATACTCCGAGGTCCCCTCCAGGATCCTTGCGAGAGTGAAGAGCTGGTCAGTTGTTCCACAGCCAGGATGGAACCCGCATTGTTCCTCTTCAATCTGAGGTCCGACTATTGGTCAAACCCTCCTTTACAGCACCCTAGAATAGACTTTACCAGGGAGGCTGAGTCGTGTGATGGCCCTGTAATTGGCAGATGTAATTTGTGTAGGATTTTCTAAAACTGCTTAAAAAAACAACCTCAAAATATGAGAAAACAGGTAAATGTGGGAAGTTCTCATAAATCACTACTTCAAGCCATCTAATCCATTGTTTCCCCAATCCTGGGTTGGGTCCCAAGGACCAGGATCGGGGAAACACTGAACTAATCAGTTTGTGTGAGTGGTTCTTGCATGAGGCCCATTGTCTGTGGCAAAGTGCACATAATGACTGCAAGGCAAAATACAAACAGTGCCAAGCTGGGCCATAAACTACAAAGTGCAGAGCTCCAGTTGCCAAGAAAAAGGCCCGTTTGGAGGGCTGCGTATGCCAACTCAGCAATCCGCCCCACAGTACCCTGTCCCATCTGTCAGCAGACCCTTTAGTGCCAGGGAACATGGGAGTGGCAGCGGCTGAAAGCAGGGCAATTGGGATCAGTCTGTGTCCCGCTGCCATTATCAGTTTTGCCCTGACAACACATCTACTTTTCACTTTCACCCCAGGAATTGGGGAGACAGCAGGGCCTTCACAGAGACTGTGGCAAGAGCAGGAGATGATGGACATGAAAATGAGGTTCCCCCCCCCCCCACACTTTCACTGAGTAGATGGAAGAAAATGTAGCTTCATATCTTGTCATTGTTGGGAACCCTAAGCCCAATTTTTTTTCTTTTCCCCGCTTTTTATGTTATTGTGTACTTACAATTATGAGATAACGTTTCAAGCAACAAATGAGGGTGAGTCCTCATTGCTAATGACGTATTAAAAATTCCAGGATCATGTAAATAGTGTGTATTTACAATCATCTCTGTACCACTGCTCTAATTAATATCATCTGAATTTCCATTTTCTGCGCGAAACAATGAATTCTAAATTCCTTGCAATTCAAACTTTTAAATGTACCAATGTATACTAAAGAAATGTAACAAAACTATGGCAGTTTATCTGATCTGAACTGTACAGAACTACTGTGGAAGGTGGAGTTTCTCTAAATTCTAGGAGTTTGTGGCGGTAAAGACTGAAGTGTTGTTCAATTGCGCAATACTTTGGACCAAAATTCAAACCTTTAGATATTCTTAAAGTTGTGCATAATTATATCAGTATATATACTTCAAATAGTATATACACTACAAATTATTTTCATATAATTTATTACACAAAAGTTTCATTCTGAACTACGCTGACATAATTTGATATAACATATCAATAAAAAACATAAAAGCCCCTAATGACATTAAAAAGGACTTCTTATAAGTTGTACATGCTTATCAAAGGAGCAGTGTGGTGGCCAAGCGGTTAGCATGTTTGATTTCAGAGTGGAAGGTTCTTGTTTAAGACTACCCCTGCCTAATTTACTTATAATGTGGAGTTACATCAGGAATGGCATCCGGTGTAAATGTTGTGTCAAATCGACATGCAAAGCCATAGCAGATCTGCTGTGCTGACCCCAAAATGAAAAAAGGGAGAAACTGAAAGAACCTGATCATGAAATATCTTTGATTTATACAAAGTGGCATATGATTTTCTCTCAGCTGCACATTACTTCAAAATCATATTATTTATTTATGTTAAAATATAAGTGGTCAGGTTCCTGCTCACGTACTGTTTTTTTTTTTTCCCTTTTCCTTTTACAAAACCCCTTCAATGTAAAATGTAATTGGTACACGCTTTATTTTTTCTATTATGTTTTGCAAATTTGTTATTTCTATCTGTAGATACATCCATCCATCCATTATCTGAACTCGTTTATTCCAGTAAATGGTCACGGGAGAGGCTGGAGCAGGTATTGTGGGAGAGGTGGGGTTCATACAAACACACATTCTCCACTTCCACTCACACCTATGATGAATTTAGAGTCAGCCAGTCACCTAACCTGCATGTCTTTGGCAGTGGGAGGAAGCTGGAACATCTGGAAGGGAACCCACTTGAACATATTGGGAGCATGCAAACTCAAAAAGGACCAAGTTGGAATCAAACCTGGGACCTTCTTGCAGTGAGGTAACAGTTCTCCGTGCTCCTGCTATCTAAGTATGTAGTATATGTAAGTATATATATTCTTCAATTTGACACTCAAATTTGCTTTCACACACACACACACACACACACACACACACACACACACACACACACACACACACACACACACACACACACACACACACACACACACACACACACACACACACACACACAAAAAGTTGTTACGTAATGTAGCCAACCCTTCTGTTGTATTGTTTTAGGTATCAGATTCGGCATATTGTTTACATCCTGGCAATGTTTTTAAAGGAGTGGATTTGTACCAATATTGCAAAAACCTACACCACTCCGAACCCAAGTAATCACTGTACAAGGCACATTCTTGACTTTGATCCCACTGACACTACAAGTGGAAGTGAGTTCTGCGGAGTGGTTTGGGTTTACTGTCAGTGTGGGCGAGCGAGTGACCGCTCTTCTGATCATTGATGACCGTCAGCCAGCGTAGGCCTCGGGTGATATGTGGTCCGTCCAAGCTCCGGTAGCCCCACCGCACCGCACCCTAGGGTGCAACAAATATCAGCATTGTAATTTCACGCCTGTGATTATTATCGCGAGCTCCATCTCTGAGTGGGAATCCTCCACCCATCTTCTTTAGTCCTCCCAGCTGACATACTGTTTAACAGCCTCTCCCCTGGACCTCTGCACTCAGACACACAAACACACACAATATTTTAATGCCTGCCCTCCATGGGCCCGTTTTAGGCTTTCTCATTTCTTCTTCTCCCATCTTCTCTTAATTCACCACCATCTGCTTCAGCATCTGTTTGAGGAGATGAAAAAAGTGCCGGCCATGGTGGAGGAATTCTGTGCTTTTTCTCTAACTTGTTTCTTTTTTCAGCTTCTCTCAATTTCTTCCCCAAGCCACCATTTAAATGCCAGTGGCTGCATCCTCTTGGGTCTCGGTATGGCCTTCTGCAACACCTCTTCTTCTAACTGCCTCTGATTTAACATATAAAAGAAAAGATCCAACACTCTCAGCATCACTCGCTCCGTGCAGAATCTGAGGTCCGTTCTTTTTTCAACATTCATCCAACTTCTTCTCTTACTAAATGACGTAAAACACTTGTGAGGTATTGCTGAGATTGTAAGCTTGAACAATAACAAAGGCATTTCCAGGATAACAGGAAAAAGATGAGCTTTATGAGAAGGATTAAAGGAAGATGCTACCTGCTTCTTACCATCAGTTCCCTTAATCCATCCATCCCCACACTGTATTTAACAGCTTCCAAAGCCTTTTGCCTCCAAGTCCTTTCTTTCCACCTCCTGCCTGCTGCTCTCCCATCTTCCTTCTTTCCTTTGAGGTTTAACCAACAATAGGATTGCCCGATCCACAGCCGGCCTGAGCCGCAGGATCCATTCCTGCCATAAGAGATTACAAGCATTCTTCTGCCAGACGTGAGTTGTTGTGGAGACCTGAGACACTGGGAGTTTTCCGAGGACACTGACTATTTTTTAGTATTTGAACATGTCAGTGACTTTTATTGAATTTTTAAGTGGTTTTAGTCAGGAATGCTAAACTGCTAAACTGTAAGTTGGGGCGTTCCCTCACGCAGCTGTAGATACGGCACTGTGATGTACCGTTCTTGTGCCTGACAATCTCGAGTTCATGCATTCTTTCCTATAAATCACACATAAAGACGGCACTTCAAAAGCAGAACTGTTGGTTCCATGGCATTCCAACACAAAATATATGTAAAAAAAACTATGAAAATCTATAAGGAAAAGTCATTGACATTAACGCAGCTATCAGACCCCAGTTTTACAGTTTTAATGGAAATTATATTTTTTCATTCACTCATTTTCTGCCACTTATCTGGATCTGGGTCATGGTGGCAGCAGACCAAACAGCTCACCTCACACTTTCCTATCCTCAGCCAAGTCCTGTAAATCGTATTGGCAGATTCCAAGGCATTCCCAAGCCAGTTGCAAAATATAATCCCGCCAGCGTATCCTAGGTCTTCCCTAGGGCCTCTTCCTAATTTGCTGTGACTGGAACACCTTAAGGAGATGACCAGAGGCATCTTCACCAGATGCCTGAACCACCTCAGCTGTCTTCTTTCAATGTCCAAGTTTCACAACTACACCAGAAGACAGAAAGCAGTTGACCATTGTAGGTTCAACTCTTCATGTCTCCATATCCACTTCCCAGGTGTCTCATGTCTCAGGAGACTTGACATCATTGTTGAGATAAGTGAATATCTCTGCAAATATGCCACAAGTCACCAGTAAGAGTTCAGAGTACCCATGAAAATTCAGTAAGGTATATCTTATATTATATTCCAATTCTAAGGTGGAACTATGCTAGTATATAAAGGTATATCTAAATATCTAAAAAGGAAGACTAAAATAGGAGGCCAGCTGTGGTGTCCAGCAACTTGTTCATGAGCCCACAATTTTTTTGGATGTCCCAGAGAGCAGCCCGGTCCACTGAGTCAAATGCTTTGCAAAACTCAACATACAGTGGAAAGACGTATTATTGATATTTACGCTTCCATTCAGTGATTACTCACAAAGGTAGGATTGGTTGACTTTTTGAGCATAAAGTCAGACAGCTCCTTTCACTGAGTGGGATGTAACTGGGACTAGATCTTGCTGAGACATCTCTTTGCAAGCACCTTTCATGGCACAGAGAGCAGGGTACTACCTTGGAGTTGTTTCAGCCTAGGTGGTCACTGATTCCTTTACAGAGTGGGATGACAAGTCCTTTGTTCCAATCCATATAGAAGATACATGTCTCCCAGATTGAAAGACTGTAATGCCACAAAAACAGCATCAAACCTAACCTTGCGAGCAACTTAGGTTAAAATTATGTGGCTGGGGTGGTGGCCAAGTGGTTAATGCGCTTGGTTTCAGTTCAGAAGGTTCTGGGTTCAAATCCCACCCCTGCCACATTTCTCCATGTAATATGGAGTTGCGTCAGGAAGGGCATCCGGCGTAAAACCTATGCCAATTCAACATGAAGATCCACCTTGGATTTCCTGTGGCGACCCCGAGTGCAAACAAGGGAGCAGCCAAAGGGACTTACTTACTTACTATTATTATTATTATTATTTTATTTGTTTTTTTTTTTTTTTGGAATCCTTTTCAATCCTACTAACAAACCAGCAGGTGCAGGTGCAAACACAACTTCTTCAGAAGCAGTAATAATACCTCTTTTACTTTCTTACCACACCAACACTCTCTTGTCCCTTTCATTGAAACAGCAGATGTTTTATCACAGAGGATGATAATTTGACAGCAATACTGACACCATGTCTTTACAGAACATGCATAAAAGAAACATCCTCATCTCTCTCTCTCTCTCTCTGTCTCCCCCTCCTTTCGTCTCTATCCCTCTTCCATCCCTCAGTCTTTGTGTTTGATCATGTTGTGTTTACATCTTGGGAGTGACACACATCCTCTCGTGATCTCAGGCCCACTGGGACCTGCAATCTTTATTCAGATGGCGCTTAAACCACGTGGTCACACTTGAGGCCTCGCCGCAGGCGAGACGTATTAGGGTCGTCTAATTAAATACGGTGCTTAGACGTCCTCTGCTCCCTGACTCCCCTCAGGCCAACATGAATTGGACAAGTTTGCGCAATATCTTAAAACATATGGGACAAAACCGCGGACTCTGAATAGACATGTGATATTTGACATCACATAATTATGATCATAATACAGTTTTCTTCTTATTATAGCACTATATTATCAGGCAATTCTATCTGGGGGTAATGATGTCTTCCTCTATCCCTCCCTCTCGATTTCTCTCTGCCTCTCTCGCTCTCTTTCTCATTTCACATTCTCTGTGGGGAGCTTTTGTCTGATAAGTTGTCACATTAAGTGCTAACTTTTGGGTGATCGCTGGGCTTTTCTTTCTATCGTTTTATGGTCGGGGCCTCTAATAGCTGTCCTGCAGCAGCGCTGGAGGCAGTCATGTTCCAAATAAACAGGCTGACACAGTCATTTACTCAAATCGTCCCTGCACTATTCACAACCCTCCCCTGGTGATGATCCTTCGAACAACAATTATTTCAGATGTCAAAGATCCAAGCCTGCAGGCCATAGACAAATGAACATTAAAAATCTATTAACAAACACTATATATATATATATATATATATATATATATATATATATATATATATATATATATATATATTATATATATATATATATACACTTTATTTTCATATTAGTAAAAAAGGAGTGATGCTTAATTCTAAAGAAAGTCCCATTAAATACTGAATGATAATGTTTTCTGAACGGGTGGTAAATAAATTCCTTCTGTGATCCTGGTAAGAGAACATGAGTCACAAAATGTTCTGAGGTCATAGACTTTGCTGTTGAGTTTGTGTTTCAGCTCCTTGTTTCCTTTTGCTTCACGTTACTCCGTCCAGAGGGGTGGCCTCTGATTTGTTGTCACACTGAGCGGTTCTACATGACCTCTTATAACCTCAACTCATCTCTTCGACGACTCGCAGGAGCCGTCGGCCCACTGCAGACACCATGAAGATATTTCAACCTCAGCCAACTGAAACGTTTGCCTAATCATGGTTTCTGAGTAATAACATTAGTCAGAGAGAGATCATCATTACAAACTCCATCCAATCCTTTTATTATGGTGTATAATGGCAAACTGCGGGAGAAAGATGAAAAGTAAACAAGCAGAAGGGTCATACTGTGTGAAATCCAGAGTGAAATATTGTTGGAACCTCAAAGTTGCACAGTTCTCTCTGCCGGTATTGAAATGAACCATAAGTACAATTTAGGCCTGAAATGGCTTGTTTTACATTTGCAAGACACATGTAACATGTCTGTATCTGGATTATTATTCCTATATGCTCTGTGAGACACACCCACTTTGCTTGTCTGCATAATGTTTGCCATGTACACATGGTTCACAGCATGGAGATGGTAAAATGGCCCCTCCCAAAAGGTAGCTGGAGCAGCAGTGCCTCTTTTCCATTTAAATGGAGTGCAGCTTAAAGGCACTATAAATAATTTTGCTGCCACAAGGTATCACACTTGAGTCAGACGTCAGGATAAAAGCAAAGCTTCCCTCCTCGGCCACTCCTTCTCAACCCTTCCTCGTCCCCCCTCATTATCTGCATTGACCATAATGATCATCAGTTGGAGCCTTTTAACAGTTTACCAGCTCTGTGTTGGAAAAGCCAGATGTACACAGATAAGGGTCACATCACATTCTTGGTCAGTCATTTTCAGCTTCGAAATGTGAATCAACTTGGACGCATTTGTGGAAAATTGCCACCATATGCCATCTTAAAAAAAAAAAATCAACAGCTATGCAGTGAGTAGTGTGTACAGCTTTCTCTTTATAAACAGGGGAGGGGCAACAGTTATACAGTACAGGGTGGGCCTCACATGCACTACAGGTGCACACACAGAAAATTCATGCACTCAAAGTGCATGTGCAACCACACCAATACGAGGTCTATTAGAAAAGTATCCGACCTTATTATTTTTTTCAAAAACCATATGGATTTGAATCACGTGTGATTGCGTCAGACAAGCTTGAACCCTCTGAGCATGCGTGAGTTTTTCCACGCCTGTCGGTTGCGTCATTCGCCTGTGAGCAGGCTTTGAGTGAGGAGTGGTCCACCCCTCTTGTCGTTGTTTCATTGCCAGGAAATGGTGGAATGATTTGGGCTTTTTTTCCATTAGAATTTTTTCAGAAACTGTTAGAGACTGGCAGCTGGAAACCATTAGAAAAATTTATCTGGCTTTCGCTGAAAATGTTACGGGCTTGGTAGAGAATAAGGAGTGTTACTGTCGCTTTAAGGATGGCCCCCAGCAGCTGTGGAGTGCGCCGCGCTCCGAAGCTGCCATCGACAGGCTGAATGACCATTTCATTTCTAAACGGATGGCTGTCTGGATCCCTGACCATCGTGTGCCATTTCTCTGTTTATCACAAGAGCTGGACATCAACCATTTTCCGGCAGATTTCACTTTTAACAAGAGATTTTGTCATGGAAAGCCAAGTGGAGGCTTCGCGCATCACGATGGATTCGCTACTGGAGCGAGACAAAACCACCTCCGTTTTGGTCTCACAGGACGGCTTTGAGATGGCATTCAGACAGCTGTCAGTGGTTTTTCCATCGAGTGATTATCCGAGAAATTGTGGATGTGCCTGGACATGCCAGAACATGTCCCGTGAGGCTTCATCACGGCGTTGCTGTGCGCCATGCGGCACCGCCGTGACGCGCGAAGCCTCCGCACCTCTTTCCATGACAAAAACTCCTGTAACAGTGGAATGTGCCATTCATTTCCAAACTGGACGCTGTGTTTTATCTGGGACGTCGTCTGACTAGCACAGGAATTGTGAAAAGACGTGGACATCAGCACTTTTTCAGCACATTGAGACAGACGTGAAGAGGAATTCCGCGCGTCGCGGCGGTGCTGCATGGCGCAAAGCAACGCCGTGATGAAGCCTCACAGGGCATGTTCTGGCGTGTCCAGGCACATCCACAATCCTCCGCTCAGCTTTCCATGACAAAATCTCTTGTTAAAAGTGAAATCTGCCGGAAAATGGTTGATGTGCAGCTTTTGTGATAACCAGAGAAATGGCACACGATGGTCACGGATCCAGACAGCCATCCGTTTAGAAATAAAATGGTCGTTCAGCCTGTCGATGGCAGCTTTGGAGCGCGGCGCACCCCACAGCCGCTGGGGGCCGTCCTTAAAGCGACAGTAACACTCATTATTCTCTACCAAGCCCGTAACATTTTCACCGAAAGCCAGATAAATTTTTCTAATGGTTTCCAGCTGCCAGTCTCTAACAGTTTCTGAAAAAATTCTGATGGAAAAAAAGCCCAAATCATTCCGTCATTTCCTGGCAATGAAACAACGACAAGAGGGGTGGACCACTCCTCACTCAAAGCCTGCTCACAGGCGAATGACGCAACCAACAGGCGTGGAAAAACTCACGCATGCGCACAAGGGTTCAAGCTTGTCTGACGCAATCACACGTGATTCAATTCCATATGGTTTTTGAAAAAAATAATAAGGTCTGATACTTTTCTAATAGACCTCGTAAATGTAAACAAAGGACAGAAAAGCTCAAAGCCTGGTTTTGAAAAAGAAAGAACTTTACATATAAAATAATCATTGGCTGCTATATTATTGCCATTCATAACACCTTTACCTATCTTTTCGTTAAAGAAAGCACTGCATTGGTTTCTATGGAATATGTTTGTCTTCAGATTTTATAATCTGTGTTTAACCTCTTAAACCCTAGAGTTTGGGCAATTGTCCTGTTTTGGAACATTTGAACACTCATAACTAACCAATGCTGACACCAACATACACTTATTATACATCAAACTGTCAAGCGAAGTCTCCTCTACAAAAGTATCCACTTCAGTCACATATCAACTAACCACAGCTGAAATGCCAAGCAAATAAAGACATAAATCGGAATTCATTTTTTGGGAAAAAAAAAAACAACCTCATTTACTCCTACAAAGTATTATTTACTTTCAATTGTTTTTGCATCCACAACATCCCCTAGGACCTGTCTTTTAACTGATCCAAACCTTTGCATTTTTGACCTTGTACAAGCTGAGAAATAAATCATAATGTATGGGTATGTGATTTTGGTGAAATAGGCTCTAGGGCTTAAGGGGTTTAAGACACCCGGTGTCTTAAAATTTGTATGATATGACTTTAAATGTTCTTAACAATATCAACCTCCATTGTCAGGAGATTGGCTCAGTCCAGGCACTTCCATGTTTTGCTTTTTGCAAGTGAATTGTCCAGTTAAGACATAGAAGCTAATATAGAGGTATTGCTCGCAGTATCAATCTATTCCATGTGATTGCCCCTCATGATGGGCACAAAATCCATCCAGTGATAATGGCATCTATCTTCGCCCTTATATTGCATGTATTTGTTACCTTTAGCCCAGTAGCAATAAATCCAATCTAGTCTTCTGGATGTGGACCGCTGACCACTGCAAACTGGCCAAGGAGAGTGGCTACAGTTCATTTCACATCAAGGCCCATCATGATTACAGAGAGATAAAATGCCCCACCTTCTTCTTTGCAGCTCCTCACCTCCCATAAATATACATATTTTACATCTAATGTATAGTTTTTGTGGTCCTTCAAACATCTACAGGTTTGCCATTTTATAAATATCGAGAAAGCGTTCATGCTAATACATACACAATACAGGATGTCAACGCTATTGTTTCACAGTGGATGTTTAATGTTCTTATTATGCTCCATAAGAAACTAAACTTGACAGTGAGTTGTGAGCGCTCAGGACGCTCTTCAGCAGTGATTTCAACCTATCACGACCATGCCCATGGGAGCTATAAGTGGAGCAGATGGCAGACAAATAGCGTGCAAGAGAAAAAAATTAAAGAGTTTTACAGGATTTCATCAATTATCTCGACTGATGTATCAATATAGAGGGGGAAAAAAAATCAGATTTATAATGCTTCTGACAGCCACATCAATATATTAATAACAGCAACGCGAGACATCAATCTTTATTTCCAACTTCAATAGGGGCCTACTTGCCTACTCAGGCAACACCAAGTTGATTTCTCATGTCAGTAAGATACAGAGTTTGCATTTTTCATGTGTCATACATACCTTTGTGGACCAGGCTTCATACTGGCCCTGCGGTGGATCCCATAATAACAGGTAATCAATGATTCATTGTCTTGAGTTAGCATCTTATGATGATAAAGAGATCAGTTTCATCATTGCTCCAAAGCTTTCTGATGTGCTCATGTGTTAGAAGCTGGATGTGGACTTCAGAAATTATGACACAACTACGTGGAGTTGTACGTTAAATAAAGGTAAAAGCCAACGTCTTATGCTATGTACATACCACCACTTTGCCAACACAGGGATCATCTGCCATTAACAAAGAGGGCAAGAAGCATAAAGTTGTATGTGGTTACATTTGTTGTACATATTTATTATGGAACCCTGTGGCAAGAAGTAACACAACACATCTGGACGTATATAATTTCAACCTGATAACAGAAGTTCTGTTCGATGATTGGGAGCATGTGCTGGTCCAATGAATTGCCACCCACACACCATTCTAGGAAATACCCTGAGTCTTCACTGGCAGATTGCAAGTCCTCCAACATGATTGCATGCAAACACCCTGCTTAAAGAGCGTGTACGTGAATATAGTCAGAATAAGTCTGGGACTTCAACTTAAACTTAAGGATGCTATAACAAGTCTGCTGTATGTTGTGTTACAAACTTATAAAATTATTCATGGACTAGCACCTCCCTACTTAGCTGACCTATTACACTGCATCCAAAAGTATTCACAGTGTTGCACCTTTTCCTCATTGTTATGTTTACATCCTTATGCCAAAATGGATGAAATTATTTTCTTCCCAAAGTTATACATACAATACCCCATATGACAATGTGAAAAAAATGAGATCTTTGCAATTTTTAAAAATAAAAAACTAAGGAATCACGTGTACATAAGTATTCACAGCCTTTGCCACAAAGCTCAAAATTGAGCTCAGGTGCATCATATTTCCACTGATCATCATTGAGATGTTTCTACAGCTTAATTGGAGTCCACCTGGGGTAAACTCAGTTGATTCGACATGATCTGGAAAGGCACATACCCGTCCACATATAAGGTCCCACAGGTGACAGTACATGTCAGAGCACAAACTAAGCATGAAGTCAAAGGAATTGTCTGTAGACCTCTAAGACAGGATTGTCTTGAACAAATTTGGGGAAGGGTACAGAAACATTTCTGCTGCTTTGAAGGTCCTAATAAGCACAGTGGCCTCCATCATCCATAAATAGACAAAGTTCATCCTAATAATAATAATAATAATAATAATAAAATTTCATTTATAATGCACATTTCATTAATAAAAATCTCAAAGTGCTACAGGAAGAAAAAAAAACCAAGGATAAACAAGACAATAAAACAGAAAATCTTAAGATAAAAACAGTCAACAGAATAGAATAAAACCAAAATAAAATAATAATAAAATAGAAGAAAAAAGACTAAGATGTAACAGATTCAAATTATTGAGACCTGTGACAGGCCTATCTAAACAGGTATGTCCTGAGGCTTTTTTTAAAAAAGCTTCCACGGTGTGAAGTTTGGTGTGAGAGGGATGGAGAAGATTAGTGTTGTATGCACGGAGGGAACGGAAGGATGTGTGGGGAGTGAGGATGTCTTTGAGGTAGGTGGGGGAATTACCATGGATGCATGGTGGGTGATGAGAACAATCTTAAAATGGATTTTGTAGATGATGAGGAGCTAGTGAAGGTTTGCAGTATAGGTGTAATGTGCTCCTATTTACGTACTCTCATCAGAATTCTAGCTGCACTGTTTTGAATGTATTGGAGCCTTGGAAGATTTTTTCCAGAAATCCCAAAAAGCAGGGAGTTACAGTAGTCAAGCTTAAAGAAGACAAAGGCATGGACGAGTTTTCAGCATCAGTGAGGTTGAGGGAGGGAAGGAGCTTGGAGATGTTTCTGAGGTGGAAGAAGCAAGTCTTAAACAGGTGACTGATGTGATTGTCAAATGTGAGATGAGGGTCCAGTCTCACACCAAGGTTAGTAACAATAGTTGAAAGAGGGATGTCCTGACTGGAGAAGGAGATAGTGGTAGCGGATGATTGGACCTGATGGAGGGTACCGAGTAGAATGGCTTCTGTTTTGGAGCTGTTAAATTGAATAAAGTTTTGACTCATTCATGCATTTATCTGCCCCAGGCAGGAAGTGAGGGTGGAAAGCAGAAGAGGGTGTTGTGTGTTGGGGGGTTTGGCTGGACATTTGGGTGTTCTTTTCTTTTCTTTGCTCTCCAGGTGGTATGCAAACTGATTTATTGTCTGTGGAGAAGATGCTGGCAGAAGAGTCCTTCACCCTCATCAACGTAATGTGCAGCACCTGTGGATGGTGCTCACATGCAACCTTAAAGACTTTCAGCTGAAGCAGATAATGAGACTGGCGTTCTGCATTTAAGCCATGTGTGATTCGAGCAGAATTGCCGGGAACTCGACCTTGTGATGTTCGTTTGTGAGACGCTGAGGACCGCGCCTGGGTTTGACACATCATGCCTGTGAAGGAGGACGGGTGAGGGAACACCTGCTGTCAGCACACAATCAGAGGTGATTTGATTGTCTGAATAATTGTTAACAGTAACTTGGTATTTTGTTATGCAGTATATGTGAATATTGATGAGAGTTGTGCAGCTGCTTCTCACTGCCATGGCGTGCAGACTGATGATCCTCCAGCTGTTGTGAGAAGCGCTCATTTACATAAGCTTAAATTCAGACCTGAATGTGTTGCTGATAGTGTGTGCCTTTGAAGGATATTAGTTGTAGCTGCTGACTTACCTCACCTTTTCTATCCTTCGCAGAGTCGGTTTGTCGTGTCCACCTGGGGGGTGTTTGGCGGTGAACGTGGGTCCAGAAGCGCCGGGCTTTGATCCTTTTGGGCGCTGGAGAGCGCGCCGTCCTTCACTCCGCCAGACAGACGCATTTTTCGTTTGTACACTTTGTTATGCACCAAAGGGGGAAAATAAATTGTTTTGTTATTGGAACCGCTTTCTGGTTGTTTTGGCGCTGGGTTCCGTCAGACGCAGGTCCGCTCCTCAACCCGCGTCGACACATAACAGAGGGGGTGATAATGAAGAGGAGGAATGTGCCTGCCAAGAAGAGGGGTTTGGATCTGTCCTTCAGTACAGCTGTGTGTCATCAGCATAGCAGTGGAATGAGATGCCATGAGTGCTGCTGATACAGCCCAGTGGCAGCATATACAAAATAAACAGTAATGGGCCAGGACAGAACCTTGAGGTACACCACAGCAGACAGGGGATATCTGGGACCTGGCATTTCCCAGGCTGACATACTCAGTTCTGTTGATGAGGTATGATGAAAACCCATGCAGTGCAGTGTAGCAAAGTCCAATATCAGTGTATAGGCGGTTAAGGAGAATGTGGTGATCAACGGTATCAAAAGCAGCTGTCAGGTCAAGAAGGATAAGGATCCTTGAGCTGGTCACCCATCTAAACTGAGCAATTGGGGAGAAGGGCCTTAGTCAGGGAGGTGACCAAGAACCCAATGGTCAATCTGTCAGAGCTCCAGCATTCCTCTGTGGAGAGAGAAGAACTTTCCAGAAGGACAACCATCTCTGCTGCAATCCACATTGCATAGTAGTGCTAATGTTCAAAATTTCAGAATTAGTGCATTATTTTAAAATTAAAAGATATGTTATATTTCCACTTTGTACAAATGACAGAGTTGACATTAATGCAGTTAAACTATCCAGATTAATTTGGTTTATAATTCAAAATCATAAGTCAAACCTGCTTTCCTTTTGAGGACGTTGGCCTCACAGCTGGGCTGCTGTATACTGTAAAGGGTAATGACTTTTGTTTGTTTGTTTTTTGTAGCAGCCTGGCAGCCAGGCCCTTCTGCTGGGGTAGAGTTGAGCTCAGCTGCTCTTAGCTGCCTCACTGCTGCAAAACACATAGCAGACAGGAGCCACAGGGTTTATAAATGTTTTTCACCGTTACTAACTACGTAAAAAAACGTTAGCAGTATAAAGGTTATCGGAACTAAATTTATTGGAAGCTAATGGTTCGTCTCATGGTTTTTGAAGTTAGCTGAAAAGCTAATCCGCTAACAAAAGTTAGCTTCGATAATTAGCGGTTAGCGGAACTGTGCCCACGACTGATAGCAGCCACTGTTGTAGACACTGTTTATTGATGTCATGCCAAATGTAAGCTGTCTCAAGATGGCTGGTGATTGGACTTTGGTTTAAATTTCCCTGCCAAATTTGACGAAACATTTCCTAAAGTGATTGAAATAAAGTAGAATGTGCTCTGAGATTCATAGCCCAACTGCAAGTGTGATGCTTTGTGAAGAAAATAAATGTCATATGTCAAATGTCAAATATGTCATATGTCTGATTGAATGCTAAAGCTATTTTTTAATGTACAGTTACCCAAATTAGGAATTATGTCACAATTAGCCTAAAAGCTGGAACTAAAAATCTTTAAAAATGTATGAAAACTCCAAATGTTGTTTTCCAGGTTCATACTATTAACTTTAGAGCCTGAATTATTATGTTCCTCTGTTATTAAAAATGCTCTGGGTGTAAATGCAATATTCAACAGTTCCTCTGACAATGATATATGCAACATAGATTATCCTCAGTGATTTTGACTTGCTAATTAATCAAAATTATTTATGATGATAAAAGAGAAAAAAATAACTTTGTGATGAACCAACTGCCTCCACAATCGCATCAGTAAACTTAATTTTTTATTATTATTATTATTAATATTATTATTAGGTGTACCATGTTCAGGAGAGCAATGTGACCATTACCTGAAGATCCAGCGATAGATTAATGGATTAATATTGGAGTAATGTAAATAGAACATCTTTTTATGAAAACTTGATAAAAGTATATAATGTGCTTTGCTGTTAAATATGACAAACACTTGTTTTTAACAATATTAAAACTGAATTATTTTCAACTTAAGCGAAGTTCAATTCTTGTTAATTTGTTAACATATGTTAATGAAGGTTCTCAGTCATCCAGGTGGGAGATATTGACAAGTTTACTTCACAACATGTGAATATATGTCTTTTTGTTAAAATACTGTTCTGGTTGACTTGTTAAGTCTGCAAGCTTCTTTTACATCATGGGTGTTTTCTGAAAAGCAAGAGCATACTTATGAAGTTTCATCATCTTTAATTACTACAGCCCAGCAAGGGCGAAATCTACAATTTTAAACAATTCTCACTGAAATAAAGAAATATGCACACCCACTTTCCAAGGCTTCCAGGTTTGGCCCTGCCCATTGTGTTTTTCCTGTAATTTGTCTCTATTCATTTGCATTCATATGCAAGGTTACCTGTGAGGGACCTCTATTACTGCCATGAATACATTAAGAAAATCATTAATCATGTTCAGTGTAATACAGTAGGAATCAACAACATACCTGTCCTGTTTGCTGGGGACCACGTTACTTATCATTTGCACTGGGCAGGACAGTGACATGAACCTTAGGTGCACACACCCAACTTGCCTCCAACAGCAAGACAGATACCGTCATGATCAAACTGGATACAGATATCCAGTTTGATCATGACATAATATTTGTAATTTTGCCCCTGTAATGAAACAGTGAAATTAAAGAGTCCAGATGTGTTTGCACTGCAGTGGTTTAATTCAAGGGGATCAACAAAAATAAATAAATTGCATTGCTTTCCAAATACTTATTGGCATGACTGTATGTGAAAAAATTTACTGCTGAATTTAGGTTTTTCTCACCTCTTTTGGGATCTGCAGGTTCCATGTTATATCTATATATTAAAGCCAAGTGGCCTCTGTGTATGTGTATGTGTGCGTGTGTATAACTTCGAACAGAGAGAAACTGGGGAGCGCTGACATTTTCCGTTTGGTTTGCTTATGTATTTTGGGTCAAGAATGAATGCTGCAAAACCAAAACTAATATTTTTGGAGAAATTAGGGATAATAGGTAACAACAGCAAACAACAGATGTTGATAATTACATTCTGGACTGGCACTTCATTTCAAATCATTATAGAAACTTTGTATAATTTATTACCACCCTTGAAAAATGTCAGCTACTTATTTCATAAACACTACCCAATCTGGATCCCATGGATCCCCATGGGCAACATGCTGGTCCAATAATAATAATGCTTTCTGATCTTTGTAAAGGTGCATAACTCATGTTCAAATAGTCACATCCACAATGGAGACAAAAAGAATTTTAAAGCATGAAATTGTTCTAATCTGTTGTTGCTCTCACACCGCTTAATTTAACCGGTGGTTAGCCAAACTGAATGTTGAAGGTATTCTCCAGAGCACCAATTTACAGGTATTTAAGATGCTCAGAAAAAAAAAGAACAGCTATAATTCCAAAATATCAGAAATGGAATATATGAATTAGTGAACCATCAACCAAATGTGAAAATAAACAGAGTAGCTTAATGTAACAGTTATGGTGCTGCTCCTGAAGTTGATGTTCCACTTACCTTTTCTGTTGTTGTGAAAGGAACATTAATCTGATGCACCAGTGGAGCTCTGTCTAATGTGAAAATGTAGTTTCTTCTCTTTTTTTCAGCTTCTGCAAGAAAGAGGCTTCCATCACACTAATGATAATAAATGGCAGCTAATGGGATGACCAAACATAACAAATGGAAAGTTTTAAAGGTATGGGGGCCGCACTAAATCTGAAATGACATCCTCACGTCAGTACTGCAGAGTTCTTCAATCTAACTGTTCATCAGAGATCACGTCAAACCTTGTTTTGCTGTTTTGTGAATAAAAGGTTTGTACAATTGTTCATTTTGCAACAGTAAGCACATAAGAAATTCTTCATACTTTGCTTGTTTTTTGTTTGTTTGTGAAAATCCATTAAGGACTTTTGACATAATCTTCAAAATCTGACAAAGTGAAGCATACAAATTGAAATCTGGATCAAGAATCCGGATCCAGATTGCCTCCAAAATTCAGTAGAGTCTTCCATGGCCTGATATCTATCTGTGGTAGAAATTTGGTGTGAATCTGTGAAGTACTTTTTTTTTTTTTACATAATCCTTCAAAGCCTATATACTGTAAAATGATATCTTGGTTCAGAATGCGACACCGGATCACCTCCAAAATTGAGTGGTGTCTTCCATGACCTATTATCTATCGGTGGTGAAAATTTCATCAAAACCTATGCAGTAGTTTTGACATAATCCTGCTAAAAGCTAGACAAATAAATAAACACAGATGATTTTATTACATCCTTGGCGGACGTAATAAAAGTACACATGGCAAATAATAATAATCTAATTAATGTATTTAATCTGTCTTGACCTCCTGCTCCTCCATCTCCTTGAGGTGATGCTTATTGTCTTTGCGTGATGTGTCAGTTTTGCTTACTAAATTAGGTTTTAAGATTCAACAGCAACAAACATATGGTTTAGGGTTTCAAATGTTTTTACCATTAAACTTTATTCTTAAAAAAGTTTTTTTGTTTGTTTGTTTGTTTGTTTAACATGACTTATAGTTAGTGGAACTAAATTTAGTAGAAGCTAATTGGACCACGAATGGTTTTCAAAGTTAGCTGAAAAGCTATCTTTGAAAAAGTTAGTTTTTTGTTTAACATGACTTAAAGTTAGCAGAACTAAATTTAGTGGAAGCCAATTGGACCATGAATGGTTTTCAAAGTTAGCTGAAAAGTTAGTTTTTCAGCTAAAATTAGCTTCACTATCTGTTAGCGTATTAGCTGCATTATAACCACCACTGGATATTATGCCTTTATTTAACCCGTGCTCTTCTAATTTTGACAACCTCAGAGGATGCAAAACATTGTGTCCCTCCCACTGTGACTTGTGAAGCAGGATGATAAAGAACTGTATGCAATGACAACACTTGCTGTTTAGGCTCCTCAGCAGACCTCATAAAGAATGACTGTCGGTGCACGTCTCAGAGAATTTTAGGTCTTTGCGGGTTTGGCACTGAGTGAAACTGCATTTGTCTTAATGATCATGCTCCTTGAGCTGATTTTTGTTTCACAATAATCAATATCCAAGTCGCCAATGGCAAGAATGGCCAAGAAAGGGAGAGTAAATGTAGAAAGCATTCGTTCTGTGCCTCGGCCTTGTCAATGTAACAACGCTTTTAGAGTTTGGCCCTGAGCATCTAAACATGCTCTCCATCACTCCAAGCAGGCCACACTTGGCTGCTGTTGTACCTTAGATACAGTCTCAATTTGTATGTTGTCTCTCAGTAGACACGGGAAATAAAATAAATGGATTGATCTCACGTCCCAGTCGAGCAGTTACAGGACATCTGTTTTGAGACGGGATTCATGAAAAAACAGCACAGATGACACATGAACAGCAATGTTCACAACTTTGGGGATAATACTTTGTCTAACTTTTAGCAGTTTGTTCATCGAGCATGCCACCAAATGCAGTTTTGCCTGTGAGCTGTCTTTTCCACAACTGACACGGGGCGACTTTATGGAATAATTTGTGAACATTATGTTCATCATAATAAAACACACTTTTAATAAACGAGGGACAAAATACAAACCAAGTATGTGAATGAGAAGAATAGAGTATAAGAGAGGATACAAGTGTACAATAAATCATCTAATGTGCTCTGCATGAAAACTCTTTCATTAACAAAAGAATTTTGTCTACCAGCTCATTCAAAAACCAGCAGCTACTCGCAAACACTCATCAGTGATTATCACTGTTTTCACAGTTGCAGTAAAACAGACAAGTGTCCCAGTTGTATCAAAAAAAAAGCTGAGAGCAACCCCCAGCCCATTCACATGCATGTATGCACGTACACGTGTACACAAAAATCCATGTATGCGTGCAAACACAAATGCACAAATGCATGCACTCACCCTCACATGCATGAAACCCCACATATAAATGCAAGTATGCATGCATCTACTCATGTACACATGGACGACTGAATGCAATATGCACCCATGCACACACACATGCATTGACCCCACCCCAAACAAGTAATTCATTCTGAACCTTTTTTTTTTTTTTTGCAAAAATTAACAAGTTATTTTAATCCTGTCTTAAACCACTGATTTCACTGTAACTTACATAATGATTGCACACAATATGAAGATGTACATGAAGAAAAATAATTCTGGTCTGGCATCATGAAAGAGACACAATTGGCCTTTCTTTATTATTATTATTATTATTATTATTATTATTATTATTATTATTATTATTATTATTATTGTGGTTCTAAAATTCAATCTAAAAGTTAAATGCTGCATTTACTTCATTTAGTTGTAATGACTTAGACAGAGGATCCCAAAGCAGAGAATCATAATGATGGTAGGAGGTAAAATCTGGTTTATTGTAGCAAAGGCACATTTACCAGCAGTTTGTAAACAGAAGACAAAGGCTTGGTTTCTTAATCAGGCTGAGGTCAGGCACACCTGTGATCAGTTCAACGGGCAAAAATCTTTCAGAGGGAGCAGCAAAAGAATTACGCAAAACACAAGTAGGACAACCCACAGAGTTCAGGCATACCAAATGACCATATCCAGAAATGACAGGCAAACTCAGGAAACTCAGAATGGCAGCATGAGTCCATAACACAGAGGGAAACACTAGTAATATAACACAAGGGCACAGGAACAAACCTAGACAATCTGGCACTGAAATAATACAGCTTGAGCAATTAACCGTGGAAGTGGAAGAACGTGAAACAAGAACCTCATAACAGTAACTAAATCTGCATAGAGCGCACATGAATGAGACAACAGAACACGAGTACCAGCGGAAATGTAACTTAAGAGAGACTTAAAGAACACAGTGAAAATTTAATGCAGTGAAATCAATAGAGAGCAATGATACACCAGTGAATAATAACAAAAATAGTAAATAAGAACAAGCAGGAGACACTACTGGAACTGGAATAATGCAAAGGGTCAGAATCAAACACCAAATATGTCACCTATGACACAAGCTATGCCAAGCAGTCCCAGAAAACATGGAAACAGAGTAATGCATTAATTACGTATTACAATTTGTTACAATTTGCTTTTCCCATTCAACAGCCAAGTTGTGTGGATCAGTTGACATAACTGGATTATGTGTACATCAGTTACATGTACAAAGGTTGACCAGTTTGTTAATTAAGGTGTTTCATCGCATGAGATTTACTGGCACTGACCAACATGTGCACAGTGGCGAGAATCATTTAGAAACGGTTTCCAAAGAGGTCTAGCGTTAATTACTTTTGATTGTCCAGGAATTGTGGTTACAACTTTATTCACATCATCTAATTTTGACAGCTTTGAAGCACACAAAACCTCACACACCCAATGTGATCTTTAGGGCCTTGGACCCTAGATTGAGAACCAGGGGTCTAAGGTGCTGACTGACTCCATTTTGCTGCAAACTCAAGAACTTTCAATTTTAAACAAGCTGCAGAGACTGAAAAAAAAAAAAAAAAAACGCTCTTATTCACACAGCGCCATTCAGACACATTTCAATGGTTTAATATTCTAATTAGTTTACTCAGATTGTGGTCCGGTGAAGCAAAGCGAGGCGTGAGAGGCGTGCAGCCCCGCATGGCCCCTCAGTGACCAGAGAGGAGGTGATAAATGACTGCAACACTCATCCCTGTCAGCAATGGAAGCAGGGAGACTCAGCGCTCCTACCGTGAGCTACATCATCCTAACAACATTATTCTTTTCATGCGGCTTGTCGATAGAAGCCCTCTGTGATTGGCATGGGGATCCGCTCAGGTTAATTGGAAGCCTGAACTGTGTAACGGCATGGGAAGCTGAGCAGACATTGTCCCTCTTGTAATAACACAGGATGTGTGTTTGTGTATCGATTACATCTTAGGTTCATGGCAGTCGCATGGGAATGAAATATCAGAGAACAGGTTATAGATGTTGCCATCGATGGCAGAGCGGAGATGGGCCTGTTGTACGGACAGAAAACCCTAAATGAAACACTTTAAAAGATGATAGCTCTTTTGCTCAAGATCCCTCAAACCATCACCTAAAAGCAACAAAGAAGCTGTTCTGTAGTAAAGTTTGAAATTAATTGAATTGTAGTTTACCAGCGCCAATGAAAGCACTTGTTTCACTAGAGACAGGTGTATTTTTCCTGTTTCAAGGTATGTGGTCAAAGAACAATCTGTGTCGGAACCCCCACTTTTCAGTCTCCTTTTGATCAAGGGTCCATAGCATTTCGGTGGTGGACACATGATATCCCGAATAAGAGGTAATCTAACATTCAACCCACTTGGATGTGTGGCTTGCAGTCCTGCGGACCACGTCACTGTTGTCTGTGGTCAGAATAAGTAGACTGACAGCACTTGTATTTAAATGAGAGGAGAAAAAACATGTTTTAAGAGTAAAAAAAAAATGCAAGCTATCCATTGTACACTTCATTGCAAATAGTGATGGACCAGATATGGCCTTATCCTCCATCTAGTGCAAAAGAAGAGAAGGTTTTCAGGAAAAGATGCCACTGCTAAGAGTTCTGCTAAGACAGATTTTTTTAAAGGTTTTTCTGCAATAAATCATAATTCGCAGTACATACTATGTATTGTACACCTCACAGTAATACTACCAACTGTTGCACACCATGGCGGATCCCTCAAACAGCTCAATGGAAAGAAAAAAAAATTTTTTTCAGGAAAATATCTTACCGCTAAGATTTTAGGCAAAAACAAAGGTTTTATTTTTCTCAATAAATCAAAATTAACAAAAGATGCCATCTATTGTAAATGTAATACTGTCAATCAGATATCAACTGTTGCGCGCCATGTAGGATCCTATATTCCACCTGCTGTAAAAAAAAAGAAAAAAAAAAAGGAAAAGACTTTCATGCTAAGATTGTTGTTAAAAGAGAGGTGACAAAGAAAGATATTTTCCAAAGCTTCTAATACACAAAATGCTATCTGTGGTACCCCTAACAGTAACTAATACCAACAAAATACAAATGGTTGGTCACCAATTTGGGTCCAATTATGACCATTTGGGACACTGCAGTTACCAACAAGGCTTCTGCCTTGTCTGCCTATATTTTATTTTGGAGGTTAAAAATGCCAACTTGCCCTAAATAGCTTTACAGGTTCCCGTCAGAACCCAAATTTCAGAGTTGAATATGCAGTACCTTTTATGTAGTTACGAGAAATTTTAGGACCCATTAGTTGCCTTGCTTATTGCATGGAATATATCTTAATTGGTGGCCCAAAACAGGCCTATTATTAATTACTGACGAAATACAACCCCTAAATTTGCACTCAGATTAAATGTGCTCAAAATAGCATGGTGCAGACCAGGTAGCTCAGCGGAATAAAAATGTTGGAGTACCAATATCTTGACCTGTATTAGATTTCTGGTCACACCATCTAACTGCCTCCTTAGACCAGACACTTTATCTGCTTGGTCCCAGTCCACCTAGCTGTAAATGGTTACCAGCATTAGTTGGGGCGGTAACCTATGATGGACAGGCGTCCTTCAAGGAAGAGCTGTAGACTCTCTACTTCTCGTGACAGAATTCGGGGATAAACACCGGCACCAATGGGCCTCAGGTCCTATACAGGACAAATCACAAAGTGGACTTGGACACACACAAATGCAATATACACTTGAGACCGTGTGGTAAAGAACCCCATATTATCAGTACTGTCTACAATAGAAAGTATGTGGTGTAAAGTAGCTGGTATTTTGTGTTCACCATATAACCAGTAGTGTGCACTGAATAGTATCTAGTACAAGGTAGCCAGTACAAGATATTATTTACTGCAAACCAGACAGTAACTAGTGTGCATTAAATAGTGTCTAGTATAAATTATTTTTGTTTCTTAGTTATTTTCCTGATACTTTGTTGCATTATTTATCAATTATAAAACTGTCAAATCTCTTATTTAGAGTCACATTCTTATCATCATCTCCATCATTCCCTGTGACACATTGATGCATTGTTTAGTGACCAAGGTTTCAGCAGGTTTGATGCCATAACTCAGAGATTTTGCTTATTAACTTAGAAATTAATTACAAACACAAAGTGACATTTTACAAGAAATGTTTAGCATAGCATGAATTATTGCTGCTGTAAATTGGATGCAAGCGATGGAGTGCAAAGCCTTGACTTGAGCTCTTTGTGATTAATAAAGGAAGCTTTCACTTCAGTTTTAAAGCCAGTCATGATGAACGATATGAAGAAATGAAACAAGCTCCTCCTCTCGCTGAAGGACAAGCTATTTTAAGAGTAGATGTACGTTCTAAAAGATGTAAGAATCAGGGCTATCATTTATTGTATTTGTTGTCCTGTCAGACAGTTCACTGAGTAATAGGCAATGAAGGACGTAAGTTGGGATGGAGGTCACACAGTTGCTCAGTAGATTGTAATTTCTGCCTTTCATTATGCTGAACAAGTCAATGTCTGTCGGTAAGTTTTCTTTTGTTTTGCTGATGATCACATTATTGTGTGACATCTTGTCATAGACAAAATGCTCGCATTAGCGACTGCACAGGCAGGCAATGACTTGGACACCCTCACTCTGTTTTGTGGAACACAAACAGGAGGTCCGACGCTGTCTCCTGTGGAGCAGAGGATCTGGATTCTACATGAGTGACTGAGACACAGCAGCCTCCAAACTGCTTCTCTGACCCCCTCATAGAGTCCCACAAGGCCTGCCACGTGGCTCTCAGTGCCGAGGTCCAGATTGTGCCACTGGGCTGGTACCGGACTGGAGGTGGGCAATGGAGCCCCAATCCATCTCCCGCAGGAGCCCGGTGACGGGAGCATCAGTTGCCCACTCTGCGGCTCCGAGCACACTCAGGAAGATGGATTGGTTGGCCAACTCACCAAAGGAGGCAAAGCATGCCGTTAAGAGCTTGTGCATCACTTGGCTGCTCATATGCAAAGTTTGATGAAAGAGGTTTTTCTGGGAGCGATGAATTAGGGCTCCGCTGTGAAATTAGATTTCTGGTGAAACCTCGCAAGATTCAGAAGTAGCATTGTTTCCTTAGTGCTGTCTGGCCCAATAAAAGATAAATTATCTTATGAAATCAATAACATTGAAAGGATAGTTAGTTGTTGAGCACTAAGAAACCATTTGTGGCACTTTAAATTGAGCATATGTGAGGGAAAAATGTAGAAAGAAAGTGGAGGTTTTGGGTTAATGTTATGCACAATGTAATTTTTTTGTATGTCTAATTGCATTGATTAAATACCTACTACAAGGCTGTCCATCATTCTTGAACTAAACTGCACACCCAGCATGGATGTACGGGAAGGACGGAACAGGAGGAAAACAACAAGCAAATGTGGAAAAACTTCCCTCAGATGAAATAAATCTTGTGGAAAAATTGCCTCATCTTCAGAAACAGTCTAAATTGGTCGGTGCTTTAACCTGCTACACTAAGGATCCTGCCTCCTCCTTTCTGTGACCCAAATCTAAAACGGCCGCGTGAACACTGACAAATTTGACAAAGGGAATTTGCTCAAAAAACACAGCCTCTATTTGGTCAGCCAAGCGGCAAATATGTCAGATGATATGGTTTATTAGGCAATCCATTTCTCCACAATAGTGGGGCCATCTGCAAAGGTTAGCGTGCATAAGGTTCGTACGGCAAATTCTATCTAATCTGCCTTCGAAGGGCCAACGCGAAAACTCAGTGGCACATTTTTCATGTACGTACGATTTGGAATGCAAATAGAATAGATGATGAAAGGGGTGACCTTCTAAGTGCAGAGCAGTGGGGGCTTCATGGAATATGCAGAGGCGGAATAGAATAGAAATGAATGAGTTACTGCCACTGCCACCTCAGCTGCATTGTAATATACGACTGTGGCTCAGATACAAGTGAACCTGGCCTCAAGAACATCTAGGTTAATGTTTGAGGATGGCACAGACAAAATGCAGTAGTGGGAATACATTTCGATAACCAAGTATAAAATTCACTATGATTAAGCTAAACTGATAACCCACAAATTTGTTAAAAATGAATTATATGAATTTAGTTAAGGGGAGGCATAGAGCTATACCCAAAAATATTCAGTTATAAGGATGTGAGTTAGTGGTCTCCTATATGGATCATTTCACACAGTGGTTGCCAAAATATTTTCTGCAGGGCCCCCTTTTGTAGATAAAAATATTTTCCAAGCCCCTAACCACACACATGTACCCATCTTTTTGCTTTCAAACTCCACTAAATTTTATTAAACTTTCACAATCAAATTATTGAACACTGTTATTTGTACAACGTGTAACCTACTGAAGAAATAATGAACTCTTTTATTTTTGTAACTGTTAACGGGGCTTTAGTGAAACAAGAAATCCTCAATGGTGGATCAGGTGGAGGAGGTGATGGTTTGTACTCCAATGGCTGTGAAGGTGGATGAAGGCTACAACAAGCCCTCTGACCCCAATCATCTGGCATTTCCCAGCCATCAGACCAGGCTAAGGATCTGTTAAAGACCGTACATTTGTCAGCATGTAACAACATTCCCATGTTAAACAAATCCTCTCATAGGTGTTCAACCCTGGATGTAACATCCTCAGAATCAGAATCAGAATTTCTTTATTGTCCCGTAAAGGGAAATTAATGTTGCAGCAGGAGCACACAAAGGACTAGGTACACAAAGATAACAATATCAACAGTGAAAATAAGACCCAATTAAAAGTCAAAAATCAAACATAATAAATAATAATAATAATAATAATAATAATAATAATAATAAAATAAAAACAATACCCATACAATGTCAAATATTCAATCCAGAGTCCATGCCAAAAACAAAAGTATTGCAAAAATGCAATATGTGGATGTGCAAATAAGCAATAGTAGTGCAAAATAAACAACATCAAAGGGTAATTGCCATTGAGTAATAAAATTGCACTAGGGATAAACGAGACCTGAAATCTTTTAGTCCTCCTCATAGGAGCCCTAAAATGACGGCCTGAGGGCAGAAGCTCAAACTCTTTTTTCAGTGGATGATTAGAACAATCCAGAACAGCATTAGTCTTTCTCAGGACCTGTCTGTTATAGATGGACATTACCCGGCCTGCCTGACCTACCTTTGACAAGACTGGCCAAGATGACTCTTATTTGAACAATTCAAATTTCCAAACCAGCAACATACAAAACGTCAGGACTGATTCAATAAAACTTCTATAAAAAAGAGTCATCATCTCAGAAGAAACCTGGAAGGTTCTCATCTTCCTCAAAAAGAACAATCTTTGCTGAACCTTTTTGGAGATAACATCAACATGAGGTTCAAAGCAAAGTTTATTATCAAGGACCACACCCAGATATTTAAAGCTATCCACCATCTCAACATCAACATTTTTATTACAGTTGGTGATGGAAAACAGGTAGACCTTCCTAAAATCAATAATCATATCTTTCGTTTTGACACATTCATTCCAGAAAAAGACTCCTCACACCAAGAGACAAAGTCATCACAGCAGGTCCATGGTCCTGCTCATCTCCCTGAAGAAGACTAACAATAACTGTATCATCAGCAAACTTTAAGATGTGTCCTGTTACGACCCTGCTGGCGGCACTCATTAGTGTACAAAATAAAGAGCAGGGGTGACAAGCAGCAACCCTGAGGAGAGCCAGTAGAAGAGGAGAGCACACGAGAAAGAACACCGTTGACTCTCACACACTGTGACCTATGAGTTAATCAGTTATCCAACTAATCAGGTGAGGATCAGTTAAATGATGGAGGAGCCTATCAGCAGCAAAAAGGGTTGGATGGTATTGAATGCTGAGGAAAAGTCTATAAATAAGAGTCTGGCATGTGTCTTCTGCCCCTCCAAATGCCTAAACAAAAAGTGCAATAATGTTACCACTGCATCCTCGACACCTCTGCCAGCTCGGTATGCAAACTGCAGTGGGTCAAGCTGTTGTTCAACATGCAACAAAATTTCTGATCTGATAATCTTCTCAAAGTCTCATCACTAAAGAAGTCAAAGCTATAGGCCTGAAATCATTAAATACTTTGGGGGAGCCACTCTTTGCTATTGGAACAATAACTGAATGTTTCCAAAGCTTAGGTACTTTGTGCAGCTCAAGAGACCGTGAAAAAATATAATGGAAAATGCTGCTCAGCTGATCCGCACAAGTTTTTAATACTTTACCACAGATATTATCAGGTCTATAGTATTATATTATCCTCTCTAGGAATCGACCAAGAGACCATCTTTCTCGCCATAGAGGGACTGTCATGGCAGATAAATAATATTTAAAATAAGTATAAAATAATACTTTAATGGACCCAGTTGCTTACCCAGACAGTAAATGGATCCGGGCCAGATGTAGTCTAACACCCGATACCAATCCTGAAAACAGATCCGGTCAAGACAATTTGTACACCCTGGCCCAGATCTGACACAGCTCCACTTGACAGTTCTGGAACAGATCCGGACCAGATTTGAACCTGATCTGCAAAAGACCAACCGTTTACAGCCCATATCTGGCACGGATCTGGGACAAATGTGGTCCGCATCACGGCACCGTGGCAGGAACATGGTGTTAGCATAACGATAAGCAATTTTATCTGCACTCGGCAGAAACTATCCATTAGCAGTTACAAACTCAGGGCTGTGAAAACTCTGCGAATCCACGGGATATGTGGATTTCATCATGGGGTGGTGTTATAAGTCCACGGACACTGATCTGTGTTACAGATACAAATCAGATTCTTCGGATCCACGGAACTTACCCCCGTAAAACTTGCTTGTCGTAAATAAAAAATGCTTTGCGATAAGCATTTAAAAACCTCACTGACGATCACCATTACAGAGTACACACTAACACCCCTCCCCATGATGAAATCCGCGCATCCCGTGGATTCGAGGAGTTTTTACAGCCCTGAGTTTATAACCGCTAATGGATAGTTTCTGCTGAGTGCAGATAAAATTGCTTATCGTTATGCTAACACCATGTTCCTACCACGGTGCCGTGATGCGGACCACATCTGTCCCAGATCCATGCCAGATATGGGCTGTAAACGGTTGGTCTTTTGTAGATCCAGTTCAGATCTGGTCCGGATCTATTCCAGAACTCTAAAGTGGAGCCATGCCGGATCTGGGCCAGGGTGCAAAAATTGTCTGTACTGGATCCGTTTTCAGGATTGGTACTGGATGTTGGACTACATCCGGCCCGGATCCATTTGTTGTCTGGGTAGTGTATCATAAATGACAAAACACCCCAGAGTCTGGGGAGCAATGTGCGTGGATGCAGTGAGTTGGGATGCTCAATGAACTGGATCATCTGCTCACATTGCTCCCCAGACGAGGGGTGTTTTGTTTTTATACCTCAGTCATGAGGTATAAAAACTGATATGTTAAACAAGATTATTAGTTTTTAAAAAGCTGGAGGCAAAGGTGATCTGTCCATATCCGTCCGCCATCCCCAACAAAGTACACCTGGTCATATTGCGTGTTTTGTTTTTATACCTCAGAAATGATATGTAAAACAAGATTAGAAATCGTCATTTTCAGGTGGCATCTTGGAGGTTGACAAGTCTGACATTTTGTTTGTTTTGGTGTGAGCAGACGACAACTTCATATTATGCGCCGACCAAAACAAAGGTGGCTGAAAGAAAATAGTTCCACACAACCTGGATCCACTACACCTGATCTGGGGGGTCTGGATCCACTCATAAACCTGAGGATCCACATCCGGCTGAGGCATAAAAAGCCCCCCTCCCCCGCCCCAACCCCATCACATAATACCTTACTTTGGGAACCACAGCTTTAGCATATCATACAGCCAATATGCACCATTAAAAATCAGTTTAATAGTTTGCTTTTAATTGTTTGTATTTAACAATGAGAATCTTCTCAATAATATTCTGTGGAAACCCACAAGACCACCAAGACCCTCACTGCATGTCTCCCTGAGAAGCAAGTTTGAAGGCACAGAGTGATTAAACAAAGATGAGGCTGCTACAGCTAATGCTAGCTAATGCAACAGAAAGACCCACAGAAAATGTCACTGCAAGTCTTTTCATAATGAATGCAAGCTCACAGCCAACAAAACAGAATAGTTGGAACTTTTGATATATGCAGAAAAATATACAGGACTGTAGAGTTATGCTTATGAAATGTGACTTAGCCCAACAATGCTGGGAAAGGCTAATAGGCTAGCACTGAAAGATGTACTGTTAGCCACTATAGCAGGAAAATACTACGTCATACAATGATAATAATGAATAATGAGAAATACTGCTCTCTGAAATTGTAATATTTATCAATAAAATGTCCAATGTTACTCCAATTACTGCAAATTATCTTGATGCTTCAATACCGTACCAACAGGAACAAACATGATTCATTTTCGGTTGACAGACATTTTTATAAAAAGACAGCGGACTTACAGTTAAATTTAGTGGAACCTAATTGGTCCACAAATGGTTTTAAAACTTATTTGAAAAGCTAATCCAATAATGAGAATGTTAGTGTCGCTAATCAGTGGTTAGTATATTAGTGTTAGCAGAATTGCACCCACCACTGCCTTTATGTATTGAATAAGGCTCTCAGGGATACCTACAAAGCTACAAATTTTAAGTGTGATTAATGCTTTACTTTTCCAAATGAATTGCTGTGCATGTGGTTTTAAGCACCTACACTGCATTATAAATTTCTGTACTTATTGAAATTGGAGTGGACAGTGAGATGACTGATGCCCTAACAAGACCAAAGTCTGAGAATGAAAGTCAGAACAAGATATTCCAAGATAAAACAGGTAGGACTGTATGTCAATAGTGTCGCATACAGACTCCTTTGTCATACGTTGTGCAAAGCTTGAACCCATAGACAAATGGGTGAGGTGTACCATGGTCATTCAGCCGTGCATGTCTCATCTGTAGCCAGCTTTGGCAGAGTAGTCATCTTCATTCCCTTTGTCCTTACTGCAGTAGGTAATCTATCAGCCTCGAGACGTGCTGGAGAGTCCGACTGGCCTACTCACTCTCCCATTTGAATTGAAAACCCAGTTTCTACTTTACCCGCCGTCCCAGTTAGACCAAGTAGCAATTGAGAGTAAGTGAGCTGTCCTTGATTCATATTACTGTCCCAGTATGATTGAGCTTCTTTGGTATCGGCAGAGAATGGAGAGAAAATTGAGCACTTGACTTTGCAGGGTTGAAATCCCAGTACTGCATGTATGCATTTTCTCAGGGTTTTTCATGGGACACGCTTGAGGGGCATTCTTTATGTCGTGCTCAATGAGACAGAAGTACTGAAGTGTTTCGAGTGGTGTTCAAAAGTTCGCCCGACTAGTTTGTTGTTTTCAGTGAAGAGAGAAAAATACTGTGTAAATGAGTAAAGCCACGACAAGTAAGAAGAGTTCAATATCAAACACACATTTGGCTATGGTAATATTCAATCGACAAAAGTCATTAATTATAAAACAAAGCAAAAAATTCTCTTGGATAGCCACCATGAAATGTTTATTTTAGAAATCAGTCCAGTAAGCACATTTTGCTGGAATGTTATTTAGGAATTTTCTAGGAACCTGTCAAAGAGTTAATGGACTAAAGAAGTTATTCTATTCGCTGGTAACAGCACAGGACTTGGACAGCAGAAATATACCGGAGTGGTTGACTTTGCAGTGTTGTGTTTGAACTCACACTTAGTGTGTCTTCTTCTTCAGCACAGGCTATGTCATGTGATTTTGTTGTGTTTTTCCCAGGTAATAATCTAGCAACCGCATGGAGAAACTCAATGCCCACTACAATATACAACAGAAAAGGAAAGTAAAATGGAATTGAAGAATAGATAGAAGGTGTGGCTCGGGGTGATGCCGTGATGCCAGCTTTATGTTGGGACTGCAAATTGGTGATGGTTAACTGGAAACATAGCTTTGAAACATTTTGAAACCTTTGAAACACCTGAGTTCAAGGCAGACATTATGTGTGCTGCTGCCATCTGCTGGGCAGTTCAGGAATGTACATCCATGTGAAATTATGAATTTTGTCCGTGCAGCGTCTGTATATGTGCTTCCATGCAAGTTGCATGTTGTCAGTGAGATTTAGAAAACTAAATGGTGGAAACTTTGTCTCTTATGGCAGAGAAACAAAAATTAGGAAACAAAGCTTGCACAGATTTAGTATTTATTTAATATGTAGTATATTTAACTCCACTGATAATGTTTGAAAACATAATTTATCATGTATTTTACATGGAAAAAAATATATGTAAGGTGTAATATAAATTCAAGAACAATCTTTATGTTTAGCATCAGTACTTAGTTAAAGCTACATGCTAGGTGCTTTGCTCCCATGTTTTGTGCCAACATGATCAAATTTGATGTTCTATGAATTTTAACAGTTTAAAAATGACTGCTATAACATAAACTATAACATGAACTCAAGATGTGTTTGTGTTAATGAACTATTTTCACAGTCAAAAGAATATGCTAAGAGCAAACAAGCTAATATCACGTGCCTGCTGGAGAAAGTCAGATTTTAACCCTATTTTGGACTTTGAAACAAGTTACTCTGGTAATGGTTTTGCATATTGGTCAGGTAAAGAGTTGATTCCATTTTTGTTTATTGGCGACTTTTGTAAATTGTTTAATTTCTCTTCAAAATGCGGTTTTATGCCATAGGGTATAATGATATAACCCCAGTCATGCACACAGTCTTCCAGGGACTCGTAATGTAATGCACATTTGGAATAGTTCCTGTAGTCTCTTCTCTGTTAAATGGAGTTAACATTAAAATTAACATTTATTTAACATTTAAATGTTGAAAGACCGGGGGGGGGGGGAGTTAAAATTTTCACAAGTACAGTTTTGGATGTCAACAAACTTTATGAAGAAACTACGAATTGAATCAGATAACTCCTTATGATTCCTTAACTATAGCATAAAGTATACTTAAGCTTGCTGTTTCACCTAATGCTCTGTATGTTTTAGGCTGTTACTGCTTAAATTTAAAATAATAATGATTTTTTTTAAAAAATGGAAATTTGAAAAAAAAGAGGATATCCTGGGGCAGGAGGTGTGATGTGAGGCATGGCAGGTGTACAGCAACATTATGCAATGATACTAGCAGGGCTGGTGGCCAAGTGGTTAATGCGCTTGGTTTCAGTGCAGAAGGTTCCGGGTTCAAATCCCACCCCTGCCACATTTCTCCATGTAATGTGGAGTTACATCAGGAAGGGCATCCGGCGTAAAACCTGTGCCAATTCAACATGCAGATCCACCTTGGATTTGCTGTGGCGACCCCAAGTGCAAACAAGGGAGCTGCCGAAGGGACTTACCTTTTTACTACAGTATTAAAAACAACAACAACAAAACAACTTCATTCCAGAGTGGACCGAAGTATTGGGCAGATAATGACATTATCAGCCCACCTTTGACAAGCTGTTACATTAATACTGTCCATACAAAGTAAAGCTAACCTCTCGGTAATGCCATAGTACAAGTGAAAATGATGTGTATTAGCAGAAAGCTAACAATTTCTGATGAATAATTTCTGTTGTTGTTGTTCATTCGGCTGCTCCCAGTTTTGATCAGGGTCGCCACAGAGGATACAGCCAGATCTGCACTGGTAATTGGCACAAGTTTTACACCGGATGCCCTTCCTGACGCAACTCCAGTTTCACCTGGAGAGACACTCACAGCCGCTGGTGTTCCAAAGAGGTCTCCCATCCAAGTACTAACCAGATCCTGCTCTGCTTAGCTTCTGAGATCTGACGGGATCAGGCTGACACAGAGCAGACCAGCTGCTGATGAATAATTTCTGAATAAAACAAAAAAGGGACTTTTTTATTAGATTTGTTTGCTCAGTTTGTTTACACAGTATTTCAACCACTGCACTAAATCAAAGTAACCATCTCATGTTCATTCTACGTATGTCCTATTGAACCCAGTTACATGCAATGAACTATGCGTATATGTGAATTCCCGTTCATTCACCGAGCAGGTTTATAAAGGAACAGGCCAAAAATGATTTATTCAACCACAAACAGGAAGTCCTAATGAATGATAAGTTCAATGGACTGCTCCTGGAGCCAAAGTCACAGTAAACAAAATGAAATTAAAGTGATTCAAATAAGATGAATGTTTTTTCACGAAGTTGGAGTGAATGGGCCAACTTGCAATAACATAAATAACCCAAAATTGCTAACAAACAAAGAAGCCAACTATATCTGTGAAACAACTTGTATAAATAATTTTAGCACCACAAAGGTTAACTTGCAGAAGTTATCACTTGACGCAAATCAAAATTTGAAACAATCACAAAATTATGTTTCTGGGCATCTGATGTTACTTATGTGACCATTTACGTTGCACACTTGACTCTTACGGTTACACAGATGATATCAGGGAACTTTCCGATACTATAATGCAACAATCTACAACAAGAGAAAATTCATTCAAGCTTGTCCTGATGTGAGTCACTGGGGGCCCAAAGTCTGTTCCAGTGTGCAAGAAGTGAAGCACAATGAATAGTTTGCTAGTCAGCGACAGGGCAGATAGATATTCCATCTGACAAAAGTCATTAATTGACCTGTTTTCACACTGATGGTTGGAACCAAAGTGCCCAGCATGCTTTAGCTTTTGTTGTTGTTGTTTGTTTATTGTGTTTCAAATTACAAGAAAATGCAAGTGCACCAAAGGTGTTTACACAGAAATATGAATACCTTGTCATCCTCACCTACATGATAGACACAGTTCCCTATACTTGTAATTGACTGGTTTGTAGATGAGTATCTTACACTGACGTGATGTCAATGCCCACAGTATTCCAGGCTGAATATTTCATTGCTGCTGTCATACTATTATTATGGTATTACTACCGACAGTGTCAAGTGCAACTTCATGTGCATTATGCAATACTAAAAGAACAAGTTTGTTGTGAAGAAGAGTTGTGCTGCCACGGGCAACAGCCTATTTTGCAGGAACTTCCTGTAATTCATCTGATAGTCAAACTATACAAGTAAATAAATTTCAAGCCCTGTGTGACTGGCGGCTCATCCAGGGTGTACCCCAGCCAAATGACTGCTGGGATAGGCTCCAGCACCAGCAACCTAAATTGGAATAAGCAGGCATAGAGAATGAATCAATAAATTTTAAACTGTAAATGAACCAAACCATACTTCAATTTAACCATGACCAATTCTGTTGATTTGACCAAAACCTGGCTATTTGGTCCAGACTGTGGTCGGGAGCAGCGTTCACACCTCTAGGACCAAACTCAAAAGTCCAAATCAAACAAGGGTGGTGTTAAAACACCTTTGAATGCATATTTTTGTACAGTGTGAGGAAGTTGGAAGAATAACATGTACAGTAAACACGACACAGGTGGGCTACCGGTTGGGCTTGAATCCAAAACATTCTTGGTTCATGTTAACACTATTTCGCACCTAGCTACCTAACAACCAACAATCACTAATTTTAGGGTTCTTGCTGTGCATTTGGTTAAATAGTCATCTATTGCAGGGGAATGGATGACATTATGCTGCTTATGCCAAAAGATTGTCATTCTGTTGATGATTAAATCAATAGTTATTAGCCACAGACTTGTGGGAACATGCCTGTTTTATTTCAGACAGTTTTGTCCTCTCATGGGTGAACGTGGGGGATTCATCACTTGTCTGGTCTCTGTCACCTCACGGAGACGGGCCTTTAGCCGCTGTTTGATAAAGGGAGCCGATTATGATGCATGTCGATCGTTCCAGCAAATATTGACATCGAAACAGTGAGAGAACAAAACAGTGGCCTCATGGCTCACAGCTTTACTGCCTGCGTCACTCGGCAACACGGTGTCCCACACAAAAGATGCACGCACACACACACACACACACACACACACACACACACACACACACACACACACACACACACACACACACACACACACACACACACACACACACACGCAAAACCCCAACACAGACTCAAGACTTTGTCCCAAACATATGCATGCAAAGGTGTTCAGAAATCTTTTGTTATTTACATTCTTCAACCGTTTATCCCCCCAGAGCTAAATCAAACAGGATGCCTATATTCACAGACTCATATTCAAGACAAGTTGTATTTATTGTTTTGCTGAGTTATGTTGAAGGAGAATTCCTGCCACCTTTGGAACATTCATTCATGTAATCATTCATTTTCTATACCTGCTTACTCCAATTAAGGGTCACAGGTCGTTGGAGCCTCTCCCAGCAGACATAAGGCATGAGGCAGGGTACACCCTGAACAGGACGCCAGTTTATCACATGGCCACATCGACACAGACAAACACACTTTTGGGAAAAAATGCATTCTATTCTATTATAATTAATACAATAATTAATATAATTAATCAGAACATCATATTTTGGTAGCCATTTTGGACGCCATCTTGAATAACTGACGTAAGGCAATTTTTTTATGGGGGGGGGGCATTGTGATTTTGTTTTGGGGTCATTGAAAGAACCTATATTCATCACCTCCATGTAAGTAATACTTGCATGGTCAGAGAGCATCAACTACAACATTTTGTCCATGTTGTCTGGGCATGAGCCACTATAACATACCTCAGTGTTGAGGACCCCAGCTCTAGAGAAGGTCAAGGGGATGCCCCCCTTTTCACCTGGCTGCAGCATATAAATGGTTACTTTGGAGAGGTGGGGACAGACCAGATGTCTGCCTGTGTGGTCGCCATCCAAGACCCAAAGCAGGTCTGTAGTGTTGGATGCAGTAACACACAGCAACAGAAACCCATATGGTTGGATTGGGTTGGTTGTGGGATAGGAGCACACAGGGCGGTCTAGCTCCATGTCTATTCTGTAGAGTTTGAAGGTTGACAGTTCCGCTGTCACCGTTACATCTCCACACTCAAATACTCTTTCTGCATCTGCTCCTGAGGGTTGATGACAAAACCACAAAACGTTGTGAGAAAATCAAAGGAGGCCTATCAGGACTGTGGAGACTGAGACCAGGGGAGTGCGGGGAGAGGATGGAGCATGTGTGGAGCAAAGGGAGGAGGTGCTAATGACAGGTGTGTCTGTAAATTCTTCATCCTGCATTGACTGCTAGGGGAACTGCTTGGCAGGGCGCTCAACCGCGACTTTACAACTAATCCTGTTTGTAAGTTATTATTTATCTTCCGCAAACTTTGTCAAACTCGGGCTTTGATTTCTCTCCCTCTTGTGGCCCTCTCCCGCACATGCTCCCCCACATAATTTATGACCGCCTCTGGTCCTGATGACAGATTATTAAAAGTAGAATTAGTTTTTTGCTGGGGATTTTTCCTGTGGGAATTGGGAAGGCAGGGCTCTCCGTGGAAGGTCTCTGACGAGGTCTCCATTACTAATAGAGGCTGATTCCTCCCCAGTTCCTTGTGTGATGGTGGAGCGAGAAGACTAATGATTTGAATTTACCGTGGCAGCCGTCACGTGGTGTGGAAGCCGACGTCGGAGGAGAGAGGAGGTTAAGTTCTTCCCCGTGGAGAGGTTTATTGGATTGTTTAGCAGCAGAAGGATAATGTTTTTGTCATAGACTGCTGGTGCGTCTACTGCAATGGCTACAGGGAGGCCTGTTGCAAAATCCACCAGTTGTATTGTGCGGTAATGTCAGAAAAATGTTCTGGAAGTTCTGGAAGAAGTAATTATTAGGTAAAATAACAATAGGAATTTGTATACTTTTAATCAGACAGAAACGCTACAAAAGTCATTCTCAATTCTCTCATCCGCCCTTTTTTTAGCAACTCTTCTGCACCAACCCCACACGCTTCCTCCGTCTGTGCTGACACAAAGAGGATGTAGACTTTCCCTCTTCCCCCTGTTCACCTGATGGCCGTTTGGAGCCTGTTCCCCCAGCGTGTGTCTGCAGCCCGGGAAGCAGAGGGGAGTCTCAGCACAGCTGAGAGGCTCGGCTTAATCTTATGCATCATTAAGCACTCAGCGGCATGCCGCAGCTCCTCATATACATCATCCACGCTTAATAAACATAATGATGACATAAGATGTAATTCCAGATGAATTTTCATTTTATAGGGAAATGGAGAATTCCTGTAGAAAAGGAGGGGAGAAAGAAAAGAGGAACCAAAGATGGAGAGGAAAAAAAAAAGTAAATTATCTGGGAAGTACAGAATAAATGATGTTTTTTCTCCACGAGATGGATTGTGGGGGCAGTTGGAGTGGGAAAGAAGTGTTGGAGGGAGGGTGGGTGCGAAAGGTGAGGGGGCAAGAGGGCTGCAGCGGTGGTGGCCTTAGAGAGGAGAGGGGTGGCATGGGGGACAAGGGGTGAGAGGGGTAGAGAGAGAGAAAAATGTCGGTCATTCTGAGTGTTTTAATCGCGGGGCTTGATGGACAGGCTGAGAGGACCTGAGGTGCGGCCATCCATCATAGGCGGGTGAGAACGCTGGAGTGAGGGGTAGAGTTTCAGAGGGGGGTTTTCAGGCTGTGGGGGGAAATAGGATTCTGATAAAAGTGAGCAAGAAAGGCGGCTGTACACACTGAAGGCCAATGAGGGCAAGAGAAGCAAAGATTAGAGAACGGCACGACAGAAAAGAGAAGAAAGAGCCATGTGAATCCAGTATTTAAGTTCATTTGTCTGTTTGCTTCCTCTTCGTGATGGTCTGCAAATGATCGTGCAGGTGAAACTGACTCTTAATGTAAGATGTTCCTTTCTCCGTGTGGGATTAATAAATATCTCTTCTTATGTTATTTTATCTGAACATGAAAAGAATGTGTGTAGTTTTGAGTTTATTTGTGTCTCTGTGCATCACTTGTCACAACAATATGGTAGAGAAAAAGTGCTGAAAATAAGATATGGCCGCTGTAGGCCGACCAGCACCACACACCAGGGGCGTAAGCTGAAAATCATTTATGGGCTGGGGGGGTTGCCTAGTCCACTGTTCATTAGATTCTGACAACATTCCTTCAACAAACACTGAATCCATTTCTGAAGCCAACGCTCCATTTAGTTTTTTTAGGATTTGAAACAGTGTTTCAAGTGTCAAGCATTTCAAAACAATCATTTGCCGTGTCTTAATTCAGGGGGCCGCATCCTCAGAAGCCTGCATTACTCAACCGCGTGCATCATATCAGGGTGTCTCCTTTTGAAGCCTCCTTGAAAAGCAACCATTGAATGCTGCCCTTCTTTCCCCCAAAAGCAAAAAAGAAAACAGGTGTATCCTTCATGGCAAGGACAATTTTGGGGTGTACAGTCACAAATAAGTAATGTTTATAAGTACAATATCAATAATTATTGAAAAATTACCAAACTACGGGATACGGCTACTACGCTAGCTTGCCACGTACAGCTGTCGATGTTGCTTGGCAAGAGGGCAGGATAAGCTAATAACGTTACTGCAAAATGCTCTGTGGTCTAGATCATCTCATTTCAGAATGATTGGTTCGACATTCACGGTCTTGGGAGGTCAGACCTTCATAGAATGCAGCCTTCAAACGATGCAGCCCCTGAATTGAGACAGCACTTTTCTGAATCATTTTCTGACTCTTTCTAGGGTTTATGGCATTTTGAAACACTGAACCTTTTCTGAAGTCATTATTTAATTTCGTTTTTTTGAAATGGGAATATTTGTTAATTTCAAAATCTGAGCTGTTTTGTGCATCAATTAGCTCTGTTAATTTAAAGCATTTCTAAACAACTGCCTGTAGCAGGTAATTCATTTTCTGTTCAAGGATTTTAGAAAACATAAGAAATAATTATTCCAATCATGAAAAAAATGAAACAATTCTGAATCTTATACAGTGGTCCCTCGCTAGTTTTGCGGATTTTTTAAGTGCAATTTTGCATTTTTTTTTTTAAACAGTGCATTGTGTTCTGCATCCTTATCAGGCGGGCCGGTCACGGCAACGGTCGGCATCACCGCGATTGCTCTCACTGCCTCCGATGCGCTTACTGACTGTGCGGGCTCGGTAAACGCAGCAGCGGGCCACTCACACCGCCCTCCTGTCTGCTGTGCGGTGCTGCGCCAAATCTGGCAACAGGTCCAGAGACTACGCTCGCTGTTTTGATGCGGACGTTGACCGCAGCCGCAGAGCTCCGTGGCCACCGAGAGAGGACTTGGATTCTTTGCGGGTCCCGCATCCGTACCTCCGGAGGCAGTGAGCGAAGGGAGAGTTCTGCGTGTGTCTGTTTATAATCTTCTCGCCCAGAAGAAAAAAGAGAGTGTTTACACAGGACAGAAAAGTGAGAAAATGTTAATGCCTGTTTGAGAAAAGTGTATAAAGTGTGTAGTGAGGGGTTTTACAGCCTTAAAACATCTATAATAATTGCAAAAAATAGCGCTGACTACTTCGTAGATTTTGCTTATCGCGGGTTATTTTTAACTCCCGCGATAAACGAGGGACCACTGTATTAAGTTTCCATTTCACAACTGTGAATTATTTGATTTTCTGTTTTGAAAAAGGAATCATTCAAAAGATTTAAGCCATAAACATTTTGCTAAAACAGTTGTTTGATTTAGTTAATAGCATTTTAAAACAATAATCTGAAGCAATTAGTTTATTTACTGTTCAAAGTTCTGTTTGAAACAGAACATTTCTTTTGGTTTCTCAGTTTTTGCTCAGGGTCGCTACACAGATCCAAAATGGATTTGCATGTTGATTTGGCACAGGTTTTATGTCGGATGCCGTTTTTGGTACAACTCACATGACATTACATTATTTTCAAAATGCACTGAGCACTTGACCTCCATGCTGCCTGTTCAAATATTTTGAAATAGTGAATCATTTTTTTTTTTTTTTTTACAATTGTTTCAATTATTGTTTCAAGCATTTCAGAGCAATCCTTTTTGTTGAAGCATTTATTTCAGTAATTATGTTATTTATTGTTCTGAAAAATGAATCATTGGAAACTGTGAAAAGTGTATTATTATGTGAAGCATTTAAGTATTTTAAAACTCTTGACTAAATCCATTTACTATATGAATCATTTTGGAAAAAAATGAAGCAATTGAAGCAACTATTTAGTGTCTCATGTCAGAACAGGCATTGTGTAAATTGTGCATTCACTTAGTTTTAAATGTTTCAAACCAAAGAAATTGTTTCTGAATTTTTCACGTACTGTTTTAAAAAGTTTGCAAAGTGAACCATTTTTGTAAATCAGTGAGTTCATTTAGCTTCAAAATTGTGTGAAAGTTATTTATTCACTATTTCAAGCATTTGAAACAGTGAAGCATTGCATGAAGCAATGCATGACGCAGTGAAGCTTTGCATGATGATGTTCATGTTCAGTTATGGGTTCTTGCAACATTGAAACATTTGAAACATTGAACTGTGTTGTGAAGTTAAGTGGTTCATTTTTTGGAAGTGTCAAAAAGCCTCATTCTGGGCCTATGTGTAGAATAATTTGACAGTAGTTTAAACCCTAAATAACCCCCCGACCCCTTCTTATGGCTGTGGCACACACCCTCTGATGCACTTTTGGTGAACTCAGCCCTCATCTAGACATTTCCTCCTGCAGACATCACAGCCCAGACACCCATCCAACAAACGAAGCAGCCAGTCAGGCTTTAAAAAAAATAGACACGAGGGAGGAGAAGATGAATGGTGAAGCAGGCTTTAGAAATGATTGTGTCTGAAACATTCCAAAGGGAATCTTGCATATGACCCTTTTCTTCCTTATCAGTGACTTCTCTTGCAGGTGAGATAAAACCTTTGAAAGCCTACCTACAAATCATAGTATAGTTATGAGTACTGGGGGGAAAGAAACCAGGAGGAACAGGACACTCCAAAGATTTACTACCCAGTATTTGATTTGATTTAACCTTTTTTTTCCACCCGTTTTTTACTAACCAGTTGGAAATGAGAAAGTATTTAGCTCTTGCCAGTGAAGCCAGTTTTTGTCAGGGAAAAGCAGCCTCCCGTGCGCGCTTCCAGCTGGACGCTGTCCCAGACTGCCATGCCTGGTTAATGTGGCCATTCTGTGTTGCCAGAATTAAAATTCATGGTTTATATTAAAACACAAACCCACAAACAAGAAAACAATGACACGGCTTGACCTTGCATGAACCAAAGTGATTCATCTTTAAAATGTACAAATTGACAGCAGATTTTAATACGATATTCATTTATTTACCTCCTGCCATGGCATAGCCTCGTTTTGGTGCATGGCAGATATACTCGAAGTGTGTGGTGAGTTTAGATTTGGAGGTCTGACTGATGTGAGGGTACAAATGTTGCCTCCCGCCTCTCGTCTGGTGGCCTGTGCTGCACAAAGGCATTTCTGGATTCAAACCTCAGCATGTTCAAGGCCAGTGGAGCATGCCCAGGAAAATGCCAAGGTTAGATGAGTGCCAAGGGTGCCGCTAAACAGAACCTCATCCTCCGCTCTACCCGCTTTTGTCCCACACAAAATACTGCAATATAACACAACGCGACAGAAAGAAGCACAAAAGCTGAAAAGAAAAAGATGACATAATTCTATGCACAAACAGTTCCGATTATCCCTTTAATTCGACCCTTTAATTCCTGCCGCTCTTTGATAGGCCAAGCCGCCTTCTTTCGCCTACACTCGTCCTCCTTGTGTTTGTGTGAGTGTAACTCACAGATAATGTCTTCATCATTGATGTACTCACGTAAGACTCACAGGCTGCACTCCCTGTTTGTCTTCCTCACGAGCCCAGGCCGCTCCTGGCACCGAACGCAGATTACATCTTGTTTCCCAAACTACTAAAAGTGTCAGAAGCTGTCTGGCGTTGCTTTTATATAGTGTTATTAATGGCAGCGAGCACCACCTGCCCCAGCCTTTGTGCGAGCGTGCTCGTGTCTAATTAAAGCATCGCTGCTTACAGAAGCAGAGAATGGCTTTGCGAGATAGGAAATAATAATTGCAAATATTATCATTATTATTTTCACGGCTTATAGAGAAGTGACGCGAGGTCAGCGGCTCGTATTTGAACAGCGAGTTGTGAACTTGCTCGGTGATTGTAATGGTTTGCTGATAAAAACATAAGGGTCAGTGTGCACTATTAAATAACCTCTGACACAGAACCTTATCTGAAGAAGAAAATGGTTGTAAATTTTTTTATTTTGTTTTGTGGATGTCTGCTAGAATGATGAGGCACAGAGATGAGACAAATTGATTAAATTCTCCATCCAACAGCCTATAACACAACAAACTGCAAATATGATTGTAAATTCCTTTTCATATGTCATACAGAAAAAGAATAAACAAACATTTTCACAGAAAAAAGATGCATATCTAAATATAACATCATGCAAAAAAATTTTTACGCATGGTTAAAAAGATGCTAGAAAAATCATGAAACTATTTAAAAGGTAACACTTTACAATGAGGGTACATTAATTGACATTAGTTGATGCAGCAATAAACATGAACTATCAGTGAATTAAGAGTTAACTAATGTGTTTAGTAATCATTTATTAGAGGAGTTCATGTGAGTTAATGCAGCAGTAAGCATTAACTATTTGTGAATTCAGAGTTACCTGTGTTTAATCAGTTTTTTTAATGTCATGTTCGTTATGCAGCGATAAGCATCAACTAACAATGAACTAAAAGGTAACTAATATGTTTAGTAAGCAGTTATTAATGCATTCATGTTAATTATGCAGTAATGAGGTGAAACTAATAGTGAATTAAGAGTTAACTAATGTGTTTAGTAACCATTTGTTAGAGGAGTTCATGTGAGTTAATGCAGCAGTAAGCATTAACTATTTGTGAATTCAGAGTTACCTGTGTTTAATCAGTTTTTTTAATGTCATGTTCGTTATGCAGCGATAAGCATCAACTAACAATGAACTAAAAGGTAACTAATATGTTTAGTAAGCAGTTATTAACGCATTCATGTTAATTATGCAGTAATGAGGTGAAACTAATAGTGAATTAAGAGTTAACTAATGTGTTTAGTAACTATTTGTTAGTGGAGTTCAAGTGAGTTAATGCAGCAGTAAGCATGAACCGTTTGTGAATTCAGGTAGCTGGGATTAGTAAGCATTTTTAATGTCTTAATCTTAGTTATGCCGTAATAAGCATCAACTTAAGCATGAACTATTTGTGAATTAGAGTTACCTGTGTTTAATCTGCTTTTTTAATGTGTTATGTTAGTTATGCAGTGATAAGCGCCAACTAACGATGAACTATAGGGTAACTAATGTGTTTAGTAAGCATTTATTAACACGTTCAGGTTAGTTATGCAGTAATAAGCATAAACTAACAGTGAATTAAGAGTTAACTAATGTGTTTAGTAAGCAGTTATTAACATGTTCACGTTAGTTATGCAGTAATAAGCATAAACTAACAATGAATTAAGAGTTAACTAATGTGTTTATTAAGCATTTATTAATGTATTCATGTATGTTGTAATAAGCATAAACTAACAATGAATTAAGAGTTAACTAGTGTGTTTAGTAAGAATTTATTAACGTGGTCATGTTAGTTACGCAGTAATAAGCATAAACTAATAATGAATTAAGAATTAGTAAACATTTATTAATGTACTCATGTTAGTTATGCAGTTGTTGTTCATTCGGCTGCTCCCGGTTTTGTTTGGGGTCACCACAGCGGATACAACCAGATCTGCATTGGTAATTAGCACAAGTTTTACGCCGGATGCCCTTCCTGACGCAACTCCAGTTGTACCTGGAGAAACACACACAGCTGCTGGTGCTCCAAGTACTAACCAGATCCTGCTCTGCTTAGCTTCTGAGATCTGACGGGATCAGGCTGACACAGAGCAGACCAGCTGCCATGTTAGTTATGCAGTAATAAGCATTAACAGAGAATTAAGAGTTAGCTGTGTTTAGTAAACATTTATTAAGGGCGCTCATGTTGGTTAACCCTGTAATAACCACAACAAATTTGTGAATTATGAATTAACTATGTTTTGGTAAGCATTTATTAAAAGATGTTCAATATCTTTATGAATTATTTAAATATGCACAAATTATTACTTTGCTTAATGATCCACGAGAGAGCCGTGAGCCATACTTTGAAGTCACTGTACTACTTGGTCAGTGGTGACATTAGTGGCCACCAGGAACCTGCAGTTTGCAACAAGGCCTCATAAATCACATACACAGTCTTACTTTACATGTGGTAACCTGAGCAAGTCCAGACATGCTCCACTATAGCAACATCCCAGTTTAAACTGATATGTAAAATGATAACTGCAAATTACAGTATCAAAAAGATGCTGACATGACCCAAAATAGGAGGGTCACTGGAGGTGATGAAATTGTGCAGAGCCAGTTGTCTGCTCACTGACTGACTCCATGAATCCCATGCTTACATCCATCCACTTTTCTGAACCTGTTGAGGGTCACAGGGGGTGGGGGCTATCACAGCAGTTACTGGGTGAGAGGCTGCCAATCTATCACTGGGCCAACACACACAGACAAACACATTTACACTCCCACTCACACCTACGGTCAGTTTGAAGTTACCAATTCACTTGACCTGCATGTCTTTGGAAGTGGGAGGAAGCTGGAACACCCGGCGGGAACCTGTGCACACACAGGAAGGCCATGCAAACTCCACACAGGGAGGAGGAGGTGATGGTCAAGAGGTTAAAGCAGTGGGCTTGCTTCAAATCTCTGTCAGACTTTTTGCAAGATCCTTAATCCCCTAGCTGATCCCGGTGTGCAGTTGACACTAGTGTGTGAATGTTAGGCATCATGGTAGTGTGACATAAATAAAGTCTGTTTACCATTTAGTCCATACAGAAAAACCCAGGACCATCTCCCTGTGAGGTTAACCCAAAGCCGCCGTGCTGCACTTTACCCTCCTAATTACGCTTCACTCAAACATTCAAGTTTTTTTTTTGTTTTTTTTTTATTAATTTAGCAAATTTCACATTTGGTCTAATACTAAGGAAAGAAAACTCATCAAAAGCTACGTATACAGAATAATTTGGGTACGTAACAGAAAATGAGAATGATTAAAGAATATTAACCATATGTACAATTTCAATATCTTTTAAAACTTTTAAGCAATCAAAATACACCATTAATACTGGACATTAAAACTTCAATATCATTCATTATCATATACCTATAAATGATACACCAACGTGATTGGATAAAACACTAAAGAATAAATAGCAATACACCCTTTTCATGGACGGGTAATATTTTTCATACCACCCGAGTAATCAGAGAATCCGGACAGCGGAGCGGCGCCACGACGCAGAGGCGCGGTCAGAGGAACTGTGAAATACTGGTGAGTCACTATTAATAATTTCTTACGTGTCCAACCTCGTAGGTTGATCGTTAAAATTAAATTTGTTAGTTCTAAAAGCCATCATAATTATTTATAGGAAAATGCTCTATTTTTTTTCTAGTAAGGTTTGAACTTTGAGTGTTTACACAGGAGAGAAAAGTAAGAAAATGTTAATGCCTGTTTGAGAAAAGTGTACAAAGTGTGTAGTGAGGGGTTTTACAGCCTTAAAACAGCTATAATAATTGTAAAAATAACGCTGACTACTTCGCGGATTTCGCCTATCACGGGTTATTTTTAGAACATAACTCCCTTTCATGGCCTCGCAGTTTTGCGGATTTTTTAGTGCAATTTTGCATTCTTCTTCTTCTTCTTTTTTTTTAACAGTGCATTGTGTTCTGCGTCCTTATCAGGTGGGCCGGTTGGCATCACCGCGATTGCTGTCACTGCCTCCGATGTGCTTACTGAGTCTGCGGGCTCGGTAAACGCAGCAGCGGGCCACTCACACCGCCCCCCTGTCTACTGTGCAGAGCTACATCCAACTCCAGCACCAGGTCCAGAGACTACGCTTGCTGTTTTGATGTGCAGCGCCCACTGCATGGTCTCGGTAACCGCAGCCGCAGAGCTCCGTGGCCATGACTTGGATTCTTTGTGGGTCCCCTATCCGTACGCCCGGAGGCTGTGAGCAAAGGGAGAGCACGCGCATTGTGTTGTGCATGCATTTATCATTTATAGGTATATGATAAAATCTTTATCAAGTTGTTTGTTGAAGAAAACCATACACCCTGAGGCCTCAGAGTGTATGGTTTTCTGCAGAGTGTATAAAGCCATATTCATTGGTGAACAACTTGATAACTGATAATATCAGGCACTAAAGCTAATTTGTTTCTATTTCAAGCTGAAATTTGTCATTTTCAAGCTTTTCGAAGTTTCTTGATCATATTCTCAACAATAAACTGGCCTGTCAACATTTTTGCTTTATGTATTTCATTTTTTTTAAACATTATTTTACTTTAGTGCACATATCTTATCCCAGGCCTGACTCATTTTGGTTAAACCCATTTTATTGACATTGCTGTGCTGACATTTGTATTTTGAATTTTTTTCGCGGGTGCAGGACCTTGGGCCTATTGTATCGCCGAGCGTTTCCTCAGACAGCTGTGGCTTGGCTGCCTCTCGGCTCCTCTGTCTTAACCTGAAGAATTATGTGCTCAGATAATTAGCTCTTATAGGTACACTCTCCATTTCTCCACTCCACTGGGCACATCATCTTCCTTGCCTCTTTATTGTTTGCTTTGCTTTGTCAGATCGATGTCTTGCTACTGCGTAACCAGCACTCATATCTCAGGCTGCATAAATCACAACAAGGTTTCTGTCGCTCGGGAGAGCGGTGGCGGTGGCGGTGTGGCTCTGCCTCAAGTGAGCACAAACAGGCTCTCACATAAACAACATGGTGGAGCGCTTTATGCTCCGCATCCAACTCTTCACCTCTCTTTACTCGCCGTATCTCCGGCACCGCTGAGTGACCACTGGAGAGGAACCCATCAGATTATCCTCTGCCCAGTAGCGATGGGTAGGGTGAGCGCAGCAGAACAGAGGGAGGGTACGGCTCTGTATCACTGCTTATGATTGCAGCGCCACCCTCATAATGAATTCTGGAAAAGAAAAATGCAAATGGCTCCCCCGATGTAAAAGTTGACATTGTCTCCTGTGATAAATTTTCTGCTGAGGTAAGAGACAATTTAGATGCGAATTACAAGCGGGCTCTTTGTCACTCCTCAGTTCCATTTACATCCTTAATTAGCTAATGCCCCTCGCCTCTATTAGAGGGAGACAGACGAAAACATCAGCCACGAGACAAAGAGACAAAGAACGATGGACGATGACATTGAAAAAAAGAGACATCTAGCGCAGTCGAAACACAAAAACAAGGCTTTAAATATTCTATATAAACACGCGTCAATCCGAATTCTCACGTACATAAGCCTTGATTATGGTGCAGGCAATGAGCCAGAAACACCATCCCATGTGTTAGGACCTCAGGGTTGATCAGCGTCCCCGGGTCTGTGTCTCTGTTAATGTCATCCTTAACAGCAAACTAAACACCGCAGGTTTGTAGACATTAGCTATGCCTGCTAAAACCCTCATTTACCAGCCTCCTCATCACGCTGCGCTCCTCCTTTTTGAATGACAGGCCTAAACACACCATTCTATTAGGAGACTTACTCAACAGAGCAATGTTCACTCATTCATGTCCCTTTCAATGCGTGCGGCTCGTCTACGAGACACCACGACAAACACGCTCAACGCGGGGTCATATATTTCAGTTTACAATATGCGCTTCGTCGCCGTGAAAGCGAAGCGTCACTCCATGCCAAAGCCCAGATTGGGACACGTGTCACCGCTGCAGGTCCTCAAACCGAAGCTCGGCGTGGATACTCATGTTTGATGATGTTCTGATTTCATGGTGCAGAGTGGGCTTTGCTTTCTAATTTTGTTCTGCTATCTTGAATGTAAACATTCAAACTGTGGGGGCTAATAGAGCATGTGGCAGCTTTACAATGCACAGGATCCGTGGGTGGCCAATTCATCCTGCCAGCTGACTTTCCCTAAATATGTTCTGCCAAACACAGTGTGGGTTGTGTGAATAAATTTACACGGCAACCTCTAAGTAGTGCGGTTGTGAAAGGCTCTAGTGCATCACGCTCTGATTCTACGCACACATGCTGAAGTGAACTATATTATGATTGTTTTAAAGCATTGCTTTTGGTTTCAGAAAAACAATTTATATTTTCTTTGTGTGCCTGTTTGTTTCTCTTGATTGCTTGTCTGCATCGCCAATTTACTTCCCCCAAAGCAAAATACATAAGAAAATCTCATTGACGAAGGCACTTTTAGACATGAAGAAATTTGTAGTCGGAGGCCATTAGCTTTGTCTAGTATGTGCTGTTGCCTTATGTAAAAGGGAAGAACAACTATGCAACAGGGGTGGTGGCCGAGCGGTTAGTGTGCTTGTTTCCAGTGCAGAAGGTTCCCGGTGCAACAGTTTATCTTCCCCCCTGGATAACTCCCCACCGGGGGAAGATATCCTAGGGGATATTGTCCTAGGATATATTCCCCCTCACCCTGGATACCCCCCCCCCGCCCCCGACCAATATCTTGCCAAAACAAAGTTTTGGCAAAATATGTTTGTCAGTATGTATGTTTGTTTTTTTGTTTGTTTGTTTTTTTTGTTTGTTTGTAATCATTGCATTTTTCACCTTTAACTACAACACAGTTTACATTGCAGACTCTTGCAACTTCACATATAGCAGCCCTACTAAGGTACCTTTCAGCACACAAAAGGATCAAGCTCAAGGTCAAAGGTCAAGGTCACATGAAGGTCAAACACTAAATTCAATTAAACAACTTTCCTGGTCACAATTTTTGAAATTTTGCCTCCAAATTTGGAAGCACATAGTGATGGACCTTGCTTATAAGCCATTACCTGGGGTAAGCGATTGACCTTGACCTTCAGGGTTTCGCTTGAGGTCAAATGTCAACTAAATTAGGTCAAACTTCAGATTACAGTAAAACATGTCATGTAATACACCAAATTAATAATATTTACTACATTAGTACTAGAGAATATAGTTATATGATTACAAATAGATAAAACTTTAATTATAAGAAAAATGGTCATTACAGCAAACTATTGCTATCATACTGCGTGTTGAAAAACTAACAAAAATGTATTGTTTGCTCATTATTATACTGTCAGTATAATAAGAAGTAAACTGATTTTTGCAGGGTAGAGAAGGGTCTGTTCCAGGGACTTTGTTCTTTTGCATACATTTGATCTTCACATTGCTTACATTTGATCTTATTGTGTGGTCACTTGTCATGTAGTTCAAGTTCAGTGGCTAAAGTGGGTTGTCTACTAGCCAAACAGTATGTACATGATGACTACTGCTGCATTGCTATCCACTTGAGAGACTTTACAATTTTTTGAGGCAAGAATTGCAAGACTCTCTTAAAGCTAACAAGTGTGCGCTTCCCACCTGGAAAATTCAAAGGTTGAAGCATCAGCTTCAAATCAAATGTGGTGATTCCCAACTTAAAAATCACCAACACCATGTTAACTTTTGCATGACTTTGCATGACAGAAACTTGTCTTTCAGAGTCCACATTGACAAGATGAGATGTCCAAATGGGTAAACACCAAGTTGAGGTGTGAAGGGTGGCGGGGGTAGAGCTCCAGACAGTAAAACAAACTGAACTTGCTCAACAGAATAAAACATGGAAAACAGTAACTGGACCACAACTCCTCAGTTAAGAGCAACCTTGAATCCAGATGCACAGACAATTTTGAGTCGAGTTAATATATATAATCTTTCTGTGAAGCATTTAATGGCCTCATACAGTATTATCATGTACAGCGGTGTTTACCCGTTTGTCTCGATTGCAGTAGACACATAATTGCAACCTGTTTGACCATCTGACAGCTGGGTGTCAAAAGTGTCCTTCAGCAAAACACTGAACTCCCCAAAAAAACTGCTCCACCTTATGACTCATTGACACTGGGTCACTGTCAGTCCTTCCTAAACTTTGTATAAAGTTGCCGAGAAACAATGAGAACAAGTGTTACAATGAAACAATTGAAATACAGCCTTGTTGGACATGAGATGGCTGTGATTTTTTAAATTCATATACGAGTTGATGAAGGTGATTTTAATAATACCAATCAACATTTATGAAAATGGCTTCTCTCGGCAAATGAAATAATTAGACGTCTTTTCTTTTTGAATCGGTTCAATGAAAGAAAATGAAAACCAAAAATAAATGACGTATCACTAGAACAAAACCAAAACTAGAAAATATATATATTTTTATGTTCTGAAACAGAAGGTTTGACATAATATTAGTAATTTAAAAAATGTTGTTGTATTACAATTTACAACATATTCTGCTTGCAATAACTTGGTTCTGAGTTCACTTTCTGTCATCCTCTGAAGATCACACGTTTGAATGTTGGAGAGAATTTCCCAGAGGCAAGCAGTTAAAGATAAATGTGGTGTGGTCTCCTTGATTCCAACCAGAGGAGGTAAATATTGTGCTATGCTCATTGTAAATGTTGGTCTGATACATCAACTTCAATGGTCTGATGGACAAGATAACATGCAAAGAGAACTAATGCTGTAATAGTGCAGCAAATAACTGAAACAATACTTCACATGGTGATACAAGCACCAAATCCAGCAAAAGTCTCCTTAGACATTGCTCTTTTGAAAAAACGACGGGCCACTTGAATTTTCAATAGGCGGCCACGTAGGGGTCAATTGAAGAATTACACAGGGGTTAAAATATAAAAATGCTCCAATCATATTGAAAACTATACCACATTATTTATCTGATCATAAAGATTCCAAAAAGATATAGTTTGGACTATCTATGACTGAATGTTATGGAGTTATGGGGTAAAAACCTTAAGAATGGTGACAAAGGTCAATTTCAGTTTGTATAGTGGTCAAAAGTTAAAGTCGCTCCAATTTTAGTAAAAAAAAAAATGGTGCAAATTGTTGATTGAGCTACTTGGATTAATAAACAGAATAGTTTTGACTGTGCTGAATGCTTGATCTCTAAAGTAAAGGTCAAATAATGTTGACGTCCAATGAATTCTATGACATATGTTCCCCCGTAATGTGATAACTAAGCATGATACATGATGCAAACTATTCCTTTTTGAAACCCTATTAACTCAACCAACAATTTGCATCATCTTTGAACAAAATTGGAGCAACTCTAACTTTTGACCCCTGTACAAACTGAAACTGAGCTTTGTCACCATTCTTGTTGTTTTTACCCCATAACTGTATAGAATTCAGTCATAGATAGTCCAAACTATACCTTTTTGGAATCTTTACAATCAGACAAATAATGTGGTATAATTTTCAATATGACTGGAGCATTTTTATATTATGACCCATATGTAATTCTTCAAATGACCCCTACGTGCCCGTCTATTGAAAATTCAAGTGGCCCGTCGTTTTTTTCAAAAGAGTAATATCTAAGGTGTACTTTTGCCAAATTTGGTGCTTGTATCACCATTTGAAGGATTCCTCTGTAAATATTCTGTTATCTGCTGCACTATAAGTAGTTGGCTAACTTAGGTTTAGCCTAAACAACATGCATAGCCTAGCCTGTTAACTACAACATTCATCATAAAGTATATAGTGGAAAAATAGCTTATATCAATATAAATTTTTATAACATCCTTAAGATCCATATTGCTATATTACACAACATTACATGGAAAATTTTTAACCGGTTCTTCTGGGAATGATAATTTACAGGTGGAACCCAAAACTTAATACAGTGGTCCCTCACTATAACATGGTTCACCTTTCGTGGCCTCGCAGTTTCGTGGATTTTTTAGTCCAATTTTGCATGCTTTTTTTTTTTTTTTTTTTACAGCGCATTATGTTCTGCGTCCTCATCAAGCAGGCCGGTTGCGGCACCGTTCTGCGTGTCTGTTTATAAGAATCTTCTTGCCCAGAAGACAAAAGAGCACCAACACCTACCCATAACTGTGTTCTTCACTCGGAAAAAGACACCTGCACCGAGGTGTCAGTAGAAAAAGACGCAACAGTGGAGCGGCGCCAGGAGGAAGAGGTGCGATCAGAAGAACTGTGAAATACTGGTCAGTCAGTATTAATAATTTCTTATGTGTCCAACCTCGTAGGTTGATCGTTAAAATTAAATTTGTTAGTTCTAAAAGCCATCATAATTATTTATAGGAAAACGTTCTATTTTTATTTCTCAAACAAATGTTTGGGCCTGAAAACAGGTTGGTCTTACTTTTCTACTAAGGTTTGAACTTTGAGAGTGTTTACACACGAGAGAAAAGTGAGAAAATGTTAATGCCTGTTTGAGAAAAGTGTATAAAGTGTGTAGTGAAGGGTTTTACAGCCTTAAAATATCTATAATAAGTGTAAAAAATAACACTGACTACTTCGCGGATTTCGCCTATTGTGGGTTATTTTTAGAACGTAACTCCCGCGATAAATGAGGGACCACTGTATATTAAAGTACTGATTTTGATCACAATGAACTGTTTGAAAATATATATATATGAGTTTGGCTTGTCGCAGACTTTGATAGTTTGTTTTTGTAGGCACCTTAAATGAACATGTATGAGTTTCACACTGCAAAAACACCGCCATTACCTTCATCAATCAACAGCAATATTTTCTGACATGTTGCTTTAATGTAGTATTTTAAATGCAAAGTCTGAGGGACACTCATGGTGTAGATACACGTTCTTCAGCCACTGTAAAATGTATATGATGAGATGCACTGTGTGTCTTTCGTTGTCATTAGGCAGCGTGTGGAGGCTGATGTGGTAGCAGTATGGGGTCTCGGGAAGTATTTATGACCCTATAGGAAACCCGTTGGACTGCCGTGATCGCGGGGAGATAATGGGAGGGAATGGGATGCAGCGAGGTGTTTGGATGGCACCAACCAGACAAGAGAACAGCCAGGATAAATCAATGTTGGTCATTTTCTCTCCCCCTGCCACCCCCACGCATCACACCAACTGAATCATTTGCACAGTCCAGCATTAAGGGAGGATTCTGAATAAAAAGCAAAGTCACACACAAAAAAGGAAAATTTATGTAAAACTAACTATATCAAAATGTTTTTACTCAGAGAGTTTGATGTAAACTAGCACTGCGATAACACTAATTGGATTTAATTCTGACACAGCCGCATGAGTGACTTCTCTGGTGACATTGGGAGGGATACAAACAAGACTTCACCTCATTAAACAGGAACAAACTGTGGGGAAATTACACTTAGTTATGGAAATGGATTTTAAGCATGCAAAGCATTACTTGCACTGACTTTAAGCTGAGATATGAAAAACATCAGAACTGGCGATAGCTTAGCTGTGACACCAGCGCCATTAAAAGGGAGTGAGGATCGAGGTACAACCTCACTTCTGATGATCAAAAGAGACAACTCATTAGAGAAGTATATTGACCTTAAACGCAGCTTAATTTAATGAAGTACCACATCCAAAGGTAGGAGTGCATTTATGGTTGCTCAAGTACTATGCACACACCATATTACAAACACAGCTAAAACAGATACAGTGCTCTCTAAAAGTATTTAGCCCCTTGGTATTTCACATGTTTTAATTTGCTTATGCCATTTCAAATACACAAAGTAAATCAGGCTTCTCAATATAAAAATTTCAAAAATGATCTTCCTTAAATTTAAACTCAAAGCAAATCTCTACAACTTGATATAAATTAAGTTAAGATATAAAAGCCAAGATGATGAGTTGCATAAGTAATGGAACACTTTGGTATAATATGTGTAAATAATCCGTTTTATTGCCAGTTTTCTTCAGACAAGTCAAGGGATGGATACATGAACATTTCCAAGTCACTGAATATGTCTTGCACTTTATTTACATCAGTTATGAAGAAATACAAACAGTATGGCACTCTATGGTAAATAGACCGTGGAATAGACAGTTCTCAAAAAAACTGAGTGACTGTGCAAGAGGGAGAACAGTGAGGAAAGCCACCAAGACACCCAGAAAACCCAGAAGTTGTTATAGGCTTCTGTGACTGTGACTGGAGAAACTGTGCATAGTGCATGTTTTGCATTTTGTATCCCCAGTTATACAGCTTCATGAAGAGGTGGTATAGAGGGGGATTTTATTAAAAAGAAGACCTGAAAGTGCAACTACAATTTGCCAGAAGGTACAGTAGTGTTCAGAATAATAACAGTGCTATGTGACTAAAAAGATTAATCCAGGTTTTGAGTATATTTCTTATTGTTACATGGGAAACAAGGTACCAGTAGATTCAGTAGATTCTCACAAATCCAACAAGACCAAGCATTCATGATATGCACACTCTTAAGGCTATGAAATTGGGCTATTAGTAAAAAAAGTAGAAAAGGGGGTGTTCACAATAATAGTAGCATCTGCTGTTGACGCTACAAACTCAAAACTATTATGTTCAAACTGCTTTTTTAGCAATCCTGTGAATCACTAAACTAGTATTTAGTTGTATAACCACAGTTTTTCATGATTTCTTCACATCTGCAAGGCATTAATTTTGTTGGTTTGGAACCAAGATTTTGCTCGTTTACTAGTGTGCTTGGGGTCATTGTCTTGTTGAAACACCCATTTCAAGGGCATGTTCTCTTCAGCATAAGGCAACATGACCTCTTCAAGTATTTTGACATATCCAAACTGATCCATGATACCTGGTATGCGATATATAGGCCCAACACCATAGTAGGAGAAACATGCCCTTATCATGATGCTTGCACCACCATGCTTCACTGTCTTCACTTTGAACTGTGGCTTGAATTCAGAGTTTGGGGGTCGTCTCACAAACTGTCTGTGTATACACCTGCATATAAGTTTTCCCCTCTCCAATCAACTTTTTAATCAAACTACGCTGTTCTTCTGAACAATGTCTTGAACGTCCCATTTTCCTCAGGCTTTCAAAGAGAAAAGCATGTTCAACAGGTGCTGGCTTCATCCCTAAATAGGGGACACCTGATTCACACCTGTTTGTTCCACAAAATTGACGAACTCACTGACTGAATGCCACATTACTATTATTGTGAACACCCCCTTTTCTATTTTTTTTTTACTAATAGCCCAATTTCATAGCCTTAAGAGTGTGCATATCATGAATGGTTGGTCTTGTTGGATTTGTGAGAATCTACTGAATCTACTGGTACCTTGTTTCCCATCTAACAATAAGAAATATACTCAAAACCTGGATTAATCTTTTTAGTCACATAGCACTACTATTATTCTGAACACTACTGTATCAGTGGGTCCAATGTAGGACTTTGAGAATAAATAATGTAACGCCTATGCTTTTGCCTGACATAATCAGAGTAATAAAACCAATATTGTTTTCCAATACTGTTGGAATGATGCTGCTAACAGATGCAGCGAGCCTAAAATTTCCAGTTTTTGGTGGATTTCATTCACCATTACACAACACATTAACATCACTTACAGTACATCACTGCTAAAGGAGCCATTTGCCTCTTTTCTTCCTTCCAGCTTGTTTTTGTTTTTCATTGTACTTAAAGGTGACATTGAACAGAACGGGTGTTTATCTATTGCCTACAAACTAATCTGTTTGCATTACCGCTTGTATTCCAGTGGTCCCATTATGTATCAGAAAAGCAATTAACAGTTCATTAAACTTCGAAGGTGTTAATACAAGTCATAAGACTAAGCCATCTGTCGGATTCTCTCCAAAGCCTGACTTCGCTACCATCTACTAAACAACATTTCTAACCAATTAAGGTTACACTTGGTAATTTAAATTTGAAAACAGGACATCTTTTCCTGGTTGTCTAATAATAGGCATACATATGGTGAGGGTTTGGAGTGTGATAATGAGAGAGATCGTCTCCTTAATTTGTCTTACGAATATCAGGGAGGGAGGCAGATTGAGGCCTCAGGACCGAACATATGTCTGCTTTCAACATCCATTCATTGATTCAAGTCAGACAAGGATGATAGAAAATACAGAATGTGTATTATAATATCGCCAGCTCAACACCAAATTAAGAGGCCAGACACCGTGTGAACAATGATATTCCCACCTACTCATTTGCTATTTGTTGACTAGATAAATGTTGTGTTTTGTCTCATCTGTGAACACGACAAATGAACAGGGCGAGCGTGATTCAATTCATCATGTTTCTTGAGGATTTAGTAAGATTTGCTCTCATTAGTGGCTCATCTGTCAGGGAGACACTCTGATCCTACGGGGGTGTGTGTGTGTGTGTGTGGGGGGGGGGGGGTGCCTCTCTTCACTTAATTGGGAGCCGCACACGCGGTGAAATAGACACAGCAGCTATGTCAACCTTTTACATCCCAAATTTATCTTCCAAAATCAATCCGTCAACATCCTAATTGGCCCTCACTTTATGATTGCTGTGCTGGCTCGCTCTCAGAGGATCTGAAGCTAAATGGAGTCATAAGCTCGATAGATAAAATGTTGAAATATGTGATGCTTAGCAATCATTCGTTTATATAAATCTCAAACTGAAGGAGAGATTAGATAAATGTGTCTGGAGATGTACAGGGGAAGAGCAGACAGTTTAAAGCATTTAGAGCAAGGATCATCAAATCACGGCCCTGTGTGAGAGACATGGCGCAGGAGCCTGGAAAATTGTGCAGAAAAGGCACGTTCATCTTTGCATTATTTATGTTTTTCCAGTTGTGCTATACAGAGATTATGATTACATTATATTTCTGTAATCACAAGCAAGCCCTAACCTCTGGTGCAAAATAAATAAATAAATAAATAAAACAGCATGAAGTGCCAAATCTTGTAGTTCCTTAAGGCTTGAGTCACTCCCCATAGACCCCCATGTTAAAAAGCCAAACTTTACAGCAGAAATAAGCATATCTACAGCACAGTATATACAACTATTTTGCTGTTTATACCTAGTTTAACTGTTCATGACAACTGTACATAGGGTGTTTTTTTAATATAATAACTCACCAGTTTTAGCAAGTTTAAGACAAAACATTTAGAATATTGAGGGACCTGGTCACTTTGAGTGACAACTGTGGGTCAGAGTGACGAGTCAGGTGCTGTGGACCTGACCGCGTTTGTCATTTTTGATCATTTTGCCACACATAAGTGAGATAATATGGCTTGCTTTGCTGGTAATTGTACTAATATACCATCTAAGGAGTCTGTGCACCAGTAGTTCCATTGTATTCATTTTTATTATTCTTATATTCGTAATTTGTGAGCACCGTTAGCACTAATTAGCATGTAGCTTGGTCAAATTAGGTCCACAGTGGTTACTCTGGTGATATGCTGGTCATAGTGTTTAGTACTTAAGTGACAAGTGACAAAGTTTTTTATTCGGCACACAAAATATTCAAATAGAAAAAAATGAACAATTCCACAAACAAACACAGACAAAACTAGTGAGTCCGAAAGGGTGTGGGCTGAAGCAAAGCTTATTAGCGCCCACCCCTGCTAGTACAAGTCCAACAATTCTAATCAGTCATATTTACATAAATACAAATTCACTACTACATGTCGACACACAGACATACACATCAATATACTATTCACTTATAATTATATTTATATAGTACCAGATCACAAGAAAGTCAAATCAAGGCACTTTACGCCAGTAAGGACTAACCTTACCAACCCCCAGAGCAAGCACTAGGCAACTGTGGTGAGGAAAAACTCCCTATAAGGAAGAAACCTCAAGCAGACCAGGCTCTTGGGGGTGACCCTCTGCTTGGGCTGTGCCATATATACCTATATACATACGTATATACTTTACAAACATAAATATATACATACATATACACAGTCACTTATATACATATACACCTACCCATATCTATATATCTACATACGCATATACATACCCACACATTCAAAGCTTTGAGCTTGTTCAACAGAAAACTTATGGGTGGCGTCATGGAAGGTTTGTTCAACATATATAAAGACTATGGTTAGTCATCTTAAATAGTCAATAATAACAGTCATCAATAATAACAACAACAAAAAGCATCACCCCTGCTGCTTTCAATGTGTTAAACTTGCACTTTTTTTTCTCAAGAATAAAATTCTAATCAAATTATTATAATGATTACAAAGCCATATTAAGAAAATACTAATTTTTAATTTCAATCACACATTTATTCTCACAATCACTTTGTACTGTTTAGCATTTGTACAACAGTAAAGTATCAAAGGCTGCTTTGTTCCACCTTAAAGCCTGTTTGGTTCAGTTCATCTCTGTCATGTTTAGCAGTTTGTTTGTCTGTTTGCTTGTTTCTTCATCGAGTCACGTAACAAAGATGCCACTTAAAGCATGTGTCAGTCATAAGGGTGTTAAAATGCGCCATGAATCAGATAAAAATCAAGATGAACAAACTAAGTTCACAGTGGTGCAGCAGAGATGTTCCTGGCATGCACAGCACTGCTTTAAAGAGTACTGATGCATCTCTGGTCAGTTTTTCACTGATCATTTTTGTTTTCGTCTTGTTTTTTGGTCATCTTATTCTCTACGGCGTCCCCCCCCCCCCGCACACACACACACACACACAGCTTGGGAGTACACATGTCACAAAACTGTCATAAAAAGTCACTGCTGGCCTTCCCCTCTTCCTCTCTACGAGGTATCTTATAAAACTAACCGGCAGTTTTATATAAAAAAAAAAACTATATGGATTTGAATGACATGCGATTACACCAATCATGCTTGAACCCTCGTGTGCATGCGTGAGTTTTTTCACGCGTGTCGGTGACGTCATTTCCCTGTGGGCAGGCCTTGAGTGAGATGTGGTCCCGCCCTCTCGGCTGAATTCCTTTGTTTCACACGTTGCTCGAGACGGCGCACGTTGCTTTATCAAACTTTTTTCTGGACCTGTGAGGAATATCCAAGTGGACACTATTCGAGAAATTCAGCTGGTTTTCGGTGAAAAGTTTAATGGCTGATGAGAGATTATGTGGTGTTTCTGTCGCTGTAAGGACTTCCCACGGAGCGGGACGTCATGCAGTGCTTCCAGGCGTCGTCGTCTGGCTGTTTCGAGCTGAAATCATCCTAATTTAAGGCTTAATTCACCCAGGACGTCGTGAGAGAACAGAGAAGATTCAGAAGAGGCCGGCATGAAGACTTTATGCGGACATTCCACTGTTTAAGGACATTTTTTAATGAAAGACGTGCGCGCACACAGATTCGCCGAGTCGTCACGGAAACGACTCGGCGAATCTGTGTGCGCCGCGACAGGAAAAACACCTCCGTGTTGAAAACCATTTGTAAAGTTCAGGCGGCTTTTGATGGCTTTCAACAAGTGAGTAACTGAGAAATTGTTTAACAGCTGGGCATGTTCCAACTTACCCGTTAAGGTTTCCAACGGAGGTGTTTTTCCTGTTGCGACCCCCCGCGGTCGGGTCCGGCCCGACATGCGACTCTGCCCACACGTTCTTTCATTATAAAATGTCCGTTAACAATGGAATGTCCGAATAAACTCCTCATGCCGACTTCTTCTGAAAGTTCTCTGTTCTCTGACGACTTCCTGGGTCAACAGAGCCTGAAATGTGGAAGTTTTCAACTTGAAACGGCGAGACGCTGCCGCCTCGAAGCGCAGATCGCCGTCAGGCGCCGTGGGCCGTCCTTAAAGCGACACTACCAGACCAAAATCTCTCATCAGCCGCTAAAATTTTTACAGAAAACCAGCTGAATTTATCGAATGGTGTCCACTCAGTTGTGCCTTACAGTTTTGAAAAAATTTTGATCAAACAAAGCAGCAGTCTCTGAACCATTCCTAAACAATGAAAAAAATCGACGAGTGGGTGGGCCACTCCTCCCTCAAAGACTGCCCACAGGCAAATGACGTAACCAACAGGCGTGAAAAAACTCTCGCATGCCCACAAGGGTTCAAGCATGTCTGATGTAATCACACGTGATTCAAATCCATATGGTTTTTGAAAAAAATAATTAGGTCGGATACTTTTCTAATAGACCTCGTATATGCATTTGTTTTCAACCGAGCGGGCGAATGAATCCAATCCACAGAACGACAATCCACAGAAAAACATAGAGAACAGACAGTTTATCTCAATACACTTAAAAGTGCAGCAGCAAAATCGCCAGGTCTGCATCCTTTTTTGTACACTTCTTTATCTCTCAACTCATGCTATTCCACAAAAGCCTGAACGTGCTTGTCGCGCATGTGACCCCTTGCTCGGTCACACGCTCTTTTTCTCTTCCTCTCTTCCTCTGACAGCATTTTGTCTTTTGTTTGTTTTTTGCTTTTTCACCAGCTCTGCCACGACATTGAACATGTAAGAATTAAAGCCTTTGTCGCCTCGATGGGAATGGGGATGCGGGGGGGGGGGGGGGGGGGGGGGTAGGAGGGTGTGTGTATGTGTTGTTGGAGTGCCGTAAAGTAGTTTGAGTTTCTCGCAAGATCCAAAGCTCTCATTCAAAGGACAGCATGTCAGCATCTGTACAGTTGCACGGCTGGTTTTCGTCATCGTTTCAAAAAAGTTCCGTATTGCTTGTACACATGAAAACATGAATCCGACGTTTTCAAGTTTATCCGCTCTGGGACTTGTTTTCAAAAAGTAACGGTTTCGGGCTCTGAAAACGCTGCCTCCATGTGGATGAAGCGCCAATACGATAGAAAAATTTTGCAGATACGCCTGAACCTGTCTCAATGTGGACGGGGCCTTAGAGCTCTCCAGATCTTGGTTTATGCCCCTCCCCTCCACCAATTTTATGTAAATCACTGCACAGGTTTCTGAACAATTTGAATGAAAAACAAACAAACTACAGGTGGAAACACATCTCATCACTGGATGTACTTACTGGTTTCCAAGTACAATATTCTCTCTGGTTGGAGGTATTGCAAACACATCAAGTGATGAAAAAAAAATGTAACTGATAGCATTCAACACAACCTGAATTACTATTGACATATTATTCAAAGTGCTAGCAACAGAATGACTCTCATTAGTCTTCTGTGAGTCGGTAGTGGCAGATCACCTCTTAGGGCCACAGAACTGACAGGCCGTGGTTCCCCTCAGCAGATATCCAAGAGCGTTTTATCGGCTTCCCTTCCAAACACCCTCCTCCTAAAGCTGCTCGATGGCCTGGTTAAGCTTGGTGATGCCTTGTGAAGCCGGAAAGGTATCATGCAAAGTTCACTCGATCATTAGCGTTACAGAAGAGTTTGATTCTGCACACGATGGGATTTTATCAATTCATTGATATTTTTTGTTGGTCATTGTTGAGTTGCAGAGAGGTTTTTTGTGCTTTACATCCTATTGAATCTCTTGTTCTCCATTGCTGCAGGAAAAGTTTCTTTCTCCTGCTTAATGAACAGGTGTCTACATAACACAACCCACCCCACAGATGGCAGCGTAATTAGCAGTCATTATGGTGGTCTTCGGGAGGGCGAAGATCTGTGCGGCCTCACCTCTTCAACCCTTGACAGGGCCCGTGGGGGGGCAGGGGGAGCACTGACACATGTTGTTCTCCTGGAGAAGCAAAGGTGGAGCTCCTCTTTCACGAGGTGTCATCCTGATGTGCTGGAAACCTCTAGACATGTGTTAAAGGATCAGAATGTCAAGGGCCTCTCTCTGGTCACAGCAGCGTCGGAACAATGAGCAGAAGCTTCGACCAGCTTGCATTCGTATTGTTTCTATCGCAGGAAAAAAGTTAGTTGAATGGTTTCCTGCAGGGATTGATAGTTTTTCAGTGCATAGATAAAAAAAAGTCTGTCTGTAAGGTTATACGAGAGAAGTTTACCTACTGTGTCAGCAACACATATGTGCATGTGCGTCCTTTAGACTGGTCCGACCTTTCAAACAACTCAACTTTGTCCTGCTGTACTCAAGGTGGACACGGATGTGGTTTTGGGGTCATTCTCTGTTCATGTCAGTGTTCATGCCTGACTGCTCCTCCGTTGTTGAGCCACTAGAGGGGGTGAATGGAGGCTGCTGTCATGGCAGGGGTGGGGTGGGGGGGGGAGTTGCCAATAGGCTTGTAATTTCCCCTCACTTAGAAATGAATTCCATCTAATCTCATTCTGCCATGTCAAATAACAGCACGACATGCTGTTTTATACTGCAACATTTGGTTATACCGAAGCAGCTGAGTGCCTCTCGCTCCAGCCCGACACCCTCTGGATATTAAAACTCTGTATAATATGTCACTGAGATCGGATGTGGTTTAAACACAGTGCATTAACTTGCCCCGATAAATATGTCCACCCTTCCACATTTCTGATCTAATAGACGGCAAATTCTCTCACAGGCAGCCGTGATTTACTGTGATGTCACTATACTGGGAAGAAAGGTGATAAAAAAAATGACCCCTCTGTTTTTGAGCACAATATTCTGATTAAAATGTATTGAACATAAACAATTCACTCTAAATGATGACTTGATCACATGTACACAATGCAAATGGATGTGGAGACAATCAAAAATGTATTTTCTATACCAGCAGCCTACCAAAATGCTGGAAAGATGTATGATTCTGACAGTGATTGATAAAAAAGTACTCATTCATTTGAATGGATTGTATTATATGGATTTTTATAAACTTAAATCATTGAAGTTGAATTGGTCTGGGGGCAGGACCAGCGCCCTGGATGTAATATCCACTGTTTTGTAATGTTTTCTAATCCTAATTTCTCAACCAAATGCCAATATACTGTATAAATATCCACAAAAAGATTATTTTCTGTGGAAGAAAATATGGCCAAGCACAATATTTTATGACCACACAATCAAGAGATAAATCCAATAAAAACACAACAGGCATTGTTGTTTCTTGATGACATCACGTCTGGGGATGCTTTAAATTTTAAAGTCCTTCTCTGCATAAAAGGAATTGATTGACAGGTTGGTGGCCGATGAAGTGCAGACAAACTTTATGTAATGTGTAAAATGAGGCTTGTCATGGTGCTGTCAAGAATGCAAAAAAGGAGGAGCTGATGATGCAGATAGCGTTTGTTTTCAATATGTGGAAAACTGTCTATTTTGTGTCTATGTTATGCCAAAATAAGGACATAAATTATGTAAGATACCATATATTTTAAGTTTGTTCAATAATTCAAAATCTCATGATGGTTATACCTCCATCACACATAGCATAGAATGACGATACCTCCCACATCCGAAAAATGTCCAGTTGCAGTTCGTAAACATTCTGACAGCCATCTGCAAGAGTCCACACAGTTGGTTAAAATCAGCCAGTGGACCCAAGTGTGATGCACATGTTCAAAACCCTCCGGGCGCCGTCGAGATGGGACACCTATCTGACAGCGGTCCACGTGCAATCTGAGCACCATCTGACCGCAATCTACATATTCTGATGGCGGAAAAGCAGGATCCAAAATGATATGAGCGCGTACGAGGGAACCTTGAGATGGATCTGGCATGGCAAAGCCTGTCTGTATGACCTGCATGTGCCACGTATAATAATGTCCACCCCCCCACCCAGAGTGCAAAGGGACTGTTGAAATGTATGTGGCATGCGTCATCATGATAGTAATTATAAATTATTATCATGTACAGTGAATGTGAACAGCGGCTATCAAACTGAAAGCACCATGCGCTACTGCGTGCATGCAGCCGTACATCTGAACAGGCTGTTATATCCACTATAGATCTTACAGTACAGATGTTTGTCCATTCCTTCCCATGGCTGGCGTAAATAATGTGAACTGTTGTCTCCATCATATCTGTATATAATACAGGCAACTGCACCTCTCTGTGGTCTCATGCACATTAATGTGTCATTGCACACGTCAGGCTCGGGGCTGAACGGATCTCACCGTTGTAATACATAATCACCTTCTAACTCTGTAGGAGCTATGACATGGAACTGTTGTGCCAGGCTGTGAACATCATTAAAAAACATGAATCTCACCTCCAACAGCAGTCCAGGAGTGTTTCACAGCACGGACATGGACGTGGATCTGAGACCACAGCCTGTGGTTACAATCCTCTCACCTGGCTGCTGTGTGCTGGAATCAACCACGGCAAAAATAAATCCCCTGTGATAATCCAACCATCATGGTGTCCAGAGTTGCGTTGTGCTGCTGAAGTGAGCTAAAACACAAAAAAAGCAATTAAAGATCCCTGGAAAGGCTGCATCTGACGCATAGGACAGCATGGCCCACTGCCAGCAGTGTCCAGTAGCTGGCAATGGCGCGCACGTGCACCCCCCACGCACATGCACACACATAGCTGCTCATTTAGCCATTGTGAACACACACACACACACACACACACACACCCAGCGATGTCATCAGTTCAGCACCTCTGCTCTATGCACACACGCACATGAGGTCAGTAGCACAGTGAAGGGGAGGACGAGCGCAGATGTGATTGCATGAGTGAGTGAGTGACCGCACCATGCCGGCTGTGACACATATGGCATGGATTCGGTCCATACATTGGTTGTATGCAGATGTTCATTGCCGACAGGGACTGTGCAAAGGGAGGAACACAGCGCTCCCTCTCACTCCTGTGCCGTGTTTGTCATCCAGACATTTGAACATCGGGCAGGCTTCAGTGCCTTTTATGGTCATCTGATGGCAGTCTGTGTCATCTACCTGTTGTCCACATATGCTCTGGATGATATCGTGCAGGTGTGGACGAGGTGATCTGGATGCATTCTGACACTGCTGACCACACCTCTTATCCTCCCGACTGTGTCGGATTATGGCAATATTTGTCGTGTCAGGCTGGTCCCTGCACATTCTTGCTATGTGTGATGGGGCTTTAGTTTACATACATGCAGCAGTGGTCTTGGTGGTCCCAGACCAAGGTGTTGGAAATGAAAGAATGTGACAAAGGCACTCATGTCAAATTACATCCAACTCCAACCACAGCTCAGGTCAGGTCTGGGAGTGTGAACTGGTACTGTGTGTCACCACATCCACAAGACTAGAACTGTTTATATCATAGATGGCAATTACTCAGACACACCACTGTTCATCCACACTTTTTGAAAGCCATCTAGTATCTGCCGCAGACAGGTGATACAAAGGCATCCCCTTGGCCTTTTCCAGTTGCTGGGGTCCTCAACATTGAGGCACCTAAATGCTGGATCTTGTCAGGAGCTTGTCCACCATTCGGAACATTCAGACGGCTTTCGGTGGCTTTTCAGTCATGTGACTATCCGAGAAATTGTGGACGAGATTGTCATGTCACAACATGTCATGTGAGGTTTCAACACGGTGGCACTTTTGCTGCGCCATCAGCTTGAATTTCGCTGCAACTCTTTTCTCTCTTCTGTCACAGTGGAATGTTCCGAAAAAGTGCTGATGTCCACCTCTTCCACAATTTCTCGGATAGTCACACGACAGTCCTGCATCAGCACAGCGTTCACTTTGGAAATGATCTGGTCATTTCAGCATGTTGATGGCCGACCGGAGAGTGGCTCGCTCTCCACCGTTCTGCGGCCGTCTTTAAACCGGTTGTACCACTCCTTAATCTGTGTGATGCCCATAGGATCGTCACCGAAAGCCGTCTGAATAATCCGAATGGTTTCCACCTGGCTGTCGCCCAGTTTCTGGCAAGATTTGATCAATCAATCAATCAATTTTTTTTTTATATAGCGCCAAATCACAACAAACAGTTGCCCCAAGGCGCTTTATATTGTAAGGCAAGGCCATACAATAATGATGTAAAACCCCAACGGTCAAAACGACCCCCTGTGAGCAAGCACTTGGCTACAGTGGGAAGGAAAAACTCCCTTTTAACAGGAAGAAACCTCCAGCAGAACCAGGCTCAGGGAGGGGCAGTCTTCTGCTGGGACTGGTTGGGGCTGAGGGAGAGAACCAGGAAAAAGACATGCTGTGGAGGGGAGCAGAGATCGATCACTAATGATTAAATGCAGAGTGGTGCATACAGAGCAAAAAGAGAAAGAAACAGTGCATCATGGGAACCCCCCAGCAGTCTACGTCTATAGCAGCATAACTAAGGGATGGTTCAGGGTCACCTGATCCAGCCCTAACTATAAGCTTTAGCAAAAAGGAAAGTTTTAAGCCTAATCTTAAAAGTAGAGAGGGTGTCTGTCTCCCTGATCTGAATTGGGAGCTGGTTCCACAGGAGAGGAGCCTGAAAGCTGAAGGCTCTGCCTCCCATTCTACTCTTACAAACCCTAGGAACTACAAGTAAGCCTGCAGTCTGAGAGCGAAGCGCTCTATTGGGGTGATATGGTACTACGAGGTCCCTAAGATAAGATGGGACCTGATTATTCAAAACCTTATAAGTAAGAAGAAGAATTTTAAATTCTATTCTAGAATTAACAGGAAGCCAATGAAGAGAGGCCAATATGGGTGAGATATGCTCTCTCCTTCTAGTCCCCGTCAGCACTCTAGCTGCAGCATTTTGAATTAACTGAAGGCTTTTTAGGGAACTTTTAGGACAACCTGATAATAATGAATTACAATAGTCCAGCCTAGAGGAAATAAATGCATGAATTAGTTTTTCAGCATCACTCTGAGACAAGACCTTTCTGATTTTAGAGATATTGCGTAAATGCAAAAAAGCAGTCCTACATATTTGTTTAATATGCGCTTTGAATGACATATCCTGATCAAAAATGACTCCAAGATTTCTCACAGTATTACTAGAGGTCAGGGTAATGCCATCCAGAGTAAGGATCTGGTTAGACACCATGTTTCTAAGATTTGTGGGGCCAAGTACAATAACTTCAGTTTTATCTGAGTTTAAAAGCAGGAAATTAGAGGTCATCCATGTCTTTATGTCTGTAAGACAATCCTGCAGTTTAGCTAATTGGTGTGTGTCGTCTGGCTTCATGGATAGATAAAGCTGGGTATCATCTGCGTAACAATGAAAATTTAAGCAATACTGTCTAATAATACTGCCTAAGGGAAGCATATATAAAGTGAATAAAATTGGTCCTAGCACAGAACCTTGTGGAACTCCATAATTAACTTTAGTCTGTGAAGAAGATTCCCCATTTACATGAACAAATTGTAATCTATTAGACAAATATGATTCAAACCACCGCAGCGCAGTGCCTTTAATACCTATGGCATGCTCTAATCTCTGTAATAAAATTTTATGGTCAACAGTATCAAAAGCAGCACTGAGGTCTAACAGAACAAGCACAGAGATGAGTCCACTGTCCGAGGCCATAAGAAGATCATTTGTAACCTTCACTAATGCTGTTTCTGTACTATGATGAATTCTAAAACCTGACTGAAACTCTTCAAATAGACCATTCCTCTGCAGATGATCAGTTAGCTGTTTTACAACTACCCTTTCAAGAATTTTTGAGAGAAAAGGAAGGTTGGAGATTGGCCTATAATTAGCTAAGATAGCTGGGTCAAGTGATGGCTTTTTAAGTAATGGTTTAATTACTGCCACCTTAAAAGCCTGTGGTACATAGCCAACTAACAAAGATAGATTGATCATATTTAAGATCGAAGCATTAAATAATGGTAGGGCTTCCTTGAGCAGCCTGGTAGGAATGGGGTCTAATAAACATGTTGATGGTTTGGATGAAGTAACTAATGAAAATAACTCAGACAGAACAATCGGAGAGAAAGAGTCTAACCAAATACCGGCATCACTGAAAGCAGCCAAAGATAACGATACGTCTTTGGGATGGTTATGAGTAATTTTTTCTCTAATAGTTAAAATTTTGTTAGCAAAGAAAGTCATGAACTCATTACTAGTTAAAGTTAATGGAATGCTCAGCTCAATAGAGCTCTGACTCTTTGTCAGCCTGGCTACAGTGCTGAAAAGAAACCTGGGGTTGTTCTTATTTTCTTCAATTAGTGATGAGTAGAAAGATGTCCTAGCTTTACGGAGGGCTTTTTTATAGAGCAACAGACTCTTTTTCCAGGCTAAGTGAAGATCTTCTAAATTAGTGAGACGCCATTTCCTCTCCAACTTACGGGTTATCTGCTTTAAGCTACGAGTTTGAGAGTTATACCATGGAGTCAGACACTTCTGATTTAAAGCTCTCTTTTTCAGAGGAGCTACAGCATCCAAAGCTGTCTTCAATGAGGATGTAAAACTATTGACGAGATACTCTATCTCCCTTACAGAGTTTAGGTAGCTATTCTGCACTGTGTTGTTATATGGCATTAGAGAACATAAAGAAGGAATCATATCCTTAAACCTAGTTACAGCGCTTTCTGAAAGACTTCTAGTGTAATGAAACTTATTCCCCACTGCTGGGTAGTCCATCAGAGTAAATGTAAATGTTATTAAAAAATGATCAGACAGAAGGGAGTTTTCAGGGAATACTGTTAAGTCTTCTATTTCCATACCATAAGTCAGAACAAGATCTAAGATATGATTAAAGTGGTGGGTGGACTCATTTACTTTTTGAGCAAAGCCAATAGAGTCTAATAATAGATTAAATGCAGTGTTGAGGCTGTCATTCTCAGCATCTGTGTGGATGTTAAAATCGCCCACTATAATTATCTTATCTGAGCTAAGCACTAAGTCAGACAAAAGGTCTGAAAATTCACAGAGAAACTCACAGTAACGACCAGGTGGACGATAGATAATAACAAATAAAACTGGTTTTTGGGACTTCCAATTTGGATGGACAAGACTAAGAGACAAGCTTTCAAATGAATTAAAGCTCTGTCTGGGTTTTTGATTAATTAATAAGCTGGGATGGAAGATTGCTGCTAATCCACCGCCCCGGCCCGTGCTACGAGCATTCTGACAGTTAGTGTGACTCGGGGGTGTTGACTCATTTAAACTAACATATTCATCCTGCTGTAACCAGGTTTCTGTTAGGCAGAATAAATCAATATGTTGATCAATTATTATATCATTTACCAACAGGGAGTTAGAAGAGAGAGACCTAATGTTTAATAGACCACATTTAACTGTTTTAGTCTGTGGTGCAGTTGAAGGTGCTATATTATTTTTTCTTTTTGAATTTTTATGCTTAAATAGATTTTTGCTGGTTATTGGTAGTCTGGGAGCAGGCACCGTCTCTACGGGGATGGGGTAATGAGGGGATGGCAGGGGGAGTGAAGCTGCAGAGAGGTGTGTAAGACTACAACTCTGCTTCCTGGTCCCAACCCTGGATAGTCACGGTTTGGAGGATTTAAGAAAATTAGCCAGATTTCTAGAAATGAGAGCTGCTCCATCCAAAGTGGGATGGATGCCGTCTCTCCTAACAAGACCAGGTTTTCCCCAGAAGCTTTGCCAATTATCTATGAAGCCCACCTCATTTTTTGGACACCACTCAGACAGCCAGCAATTCAAGGAGAACATGCGGCTAAACATGTCACTCCCGGTCTGATTGGGGAGGGGCCCAGAGAAAACTACAGAGTCCGACATTGTTTTTGCAAAGTTACACACCGATTTAATGTTAATTTTAGTGACCTCCGATTGGCGTAACCGGGTGTCATTACTGCCGACGTGAATTACAATCTTACCAAATTTACGCTTAGCCTTAACCAGCAGTTTCAAATTTCCTTCAATGTCGCCTGCTCTGGCCCCCGGAAGACAATTGACTATGGTTGCTGGTGTCGCTAACTTCACATTTCTCAAAACAGAGTCGCCAATAACCAGAGTTTGATCCTCGGCGGGTGTGTCGTCGAGTGGGGAAAAACGGTTAGAAATGTGAACGGGTTGACGGTGTACACGGGGCTTCTGTTTAGGGCTACGCTTCCTCCTCACAGTCACCCAGTCAGCCTGCTTTCCCGGCTGCTCGGGATCTGCCAGGGGGTAACTAACGGCGGCTAAGCTACCTTGGTCCGCACCGACTACAGGGGCCTGGCTAGCTGTAGAATTTTCCACGGTGCGGAGCCGAGTCTCCAATTCGCCCAGCCTGGCCTCCAAAGCTACGAATAAGCTACACTTATTACAAGTACCATTACTGCTAAAGGAGGCCGAGGAATAACTAAACATTTCACACCCAGAGCAGAAAAGTGCGGGAGAGACAGGAGAAGCCGCCATGCTAAATCGGCTAAGAGCTAGTAGCTACGCTAAGCTAGCGGATTCCTAAAAACACGCAAAGTGAATAATGTGTAAATAATTTAGAGGTGATTCAAAAAAAAAAAAAAAAAAAAAAATGCAGTCGCGCTGCTCCAGTCGTTCCGCCATTTCCTTGCAAAGAAAATCCGATGAGAGACTCCACCCATCCTCACAGACAGGCTGCTTACAAGCAAATGACGCAATCGACAGGAGTGAAAAAAATCACGCATGCGCATGAAGGTTCAAGGTTGGCTCATGCAAGCACACGTGATTCAAATCCATCAGGTTTTTGAAAAAAATAAAAAGGTCGGATACTTTTCTAACAGACCGCGTACACCTTTAGTTTTGCTTGTCATTGACGTGGACACTGCTCAACAACAATTTCTCTGAAATACAGACATCTGTCACAAACGTCACAGATGTTTGAAAGAAAATGAGCTGTTTACATGCTTAAATTTTACTAACAGCAGGTGAGTTTCTACCAGCACTGACAAATTTATACATCTTTTTAGGATGTTGAACATGAAACTCCAACCGCATTTAAGTGTACAGGGTATAGGTAAAAACAATTTGTCAGAACATGATCCCTTTAAAGTAATAATCAGGCCGTATCAGAGGGACGTATGAAGTTCAGCTCCATTGCTGCCTCCCCATCAGTGAGTCATTATTTCAATATTCAGCTCTTCACACTGGCTGACCAGTTTTAAAATACACACTAAACCGCTCTCACAGTGCACAAAATGGCTGAGTGGCTCATTGCTCTCACAGATAAAATGACAGAACAGTTCAGATGCATGGAAGTTTCCTCTTCTTTTTTTGAGGGAAAACTTTTAATGAACTGTATGAATCAGTGTTTGGTGCCATATTTTGTCTGCCTTGAGCGATACAACAGTATGTGGACATGCAGCTTTTTTAAAGTAAAAAAAAAAAATGAAATGAATTTTAAAAATGTCTAAATGCAGCTGATGAGCAAACATGTATTCATTTTTATATATGAGTGCACGTACTTAGGCCAATGACAAGCAGTATTCTGATTTTTTAAATCCCAAATCAGCACTTAGTTCTAACTCAAAATCTATACTTGCTCAACAGAAGGCCCACCCCAAAACAAAACTTAATTCAAATATGTTTAAACTTTCTGAGGAATCCTACGGATAAACCTCTGAGGTAAAACTATGGCATTAATGCATCTGAAAATAGAAATAAGATTACACCCAATAATCAAATAAAACATATTCACAATATATGGACAAACTGTTAAAACAGAAGGTTAGGCTTAAATTATGATCAATTATAGTTACATTTGCATATATTATGAATTTATATATACACATTATCCGTTTTGGCCAAATCATCATCAGTGGTGGCACCAGGAAATTTTTGTTGGGGGGGCTGAGGTAAAAGTTGGAGGGGCTCCACAAAATGTCGTCGAAATGAACAATATATCATAAATTGCTTTATGAATACCAAGGTATATGTTTTAGTCACCCGTGCTCCTCTAGAATGTGGTATCAATGCACACAATACTGAGACATTCTCAGCGCAAAACTGCAGTTGAGATCCACAAATATGTCAGTTGCTATTCACATTATTGGCAGAATTATTGGGGGGGCTGAGGGGGGCTTGGCTCATTTGTGCTGCCACTGATCATCATGTTCTAACATATTTTTTATTTGAAACATCCTCATCCTCAATGTCCTGCACTCACATAAAAATAACATTTTACATCATATGTTTAAACACATCTTGAAGCAGCAGACAAATCCAGAAAGTTCAATTAAAAGAAATTACATATCGATTTTCTACAGGGATAAGTGTGACTGCTGCAGTAACTCATTTATATCAGAGCAAGTTTATATTGTAAAATTAAAGCATATCAAGAAAAGCATGAAGGAAATCCTCAAAAAATACAAAGACAGTTTCAGAAATTAATTTGAGGCATTAAGATCATTTCACAGATATTGAGGAAGTTTTTTTTTATTATTCTTTTCATGCTCTGGTAGAACTAAGAAAAACCTATTTACTGTTATGCTACATTTTTAGTCCTGACATAGAAAAGTTTCTTGGCTTTTATGAAAGTCTTTATTGAAGGTTTAACCCCCTACCACCCTCCTCATTTTGGCTTGTCAGTATCTCACAAATAAAAAGTGAAACTTCCCATCGATGGGATATACAGGCTTAGAAGTTAATCTGTTTTCAGTTGTGTTCAATTTTCTAAAATTAAGTTAAAAATGCTTAACCAGTACAATATTCCATGTAAAGAAATTACTAATAACCAAAGTTTTATATTTACACTGTGGCAGTATTCACATTAGATCAAATTTCTTTTCTTTTTCTTTTTTCTTTTTGGCCTGTGTGAGACACTGTTGAGACACAATTTTGCTCTTTTGTCTGGAGTGTGAACATGTTAATTCAGGGTTCACGGTCAGATGCATACAGAAAATGTCCAGATTTGAATCTGTTGTCTGGAACGTTAGAGGATGGACAGACTGATGAATTCTGTCGTCTGCAGCTTCCTCACAGACTTTTATTTTGAAATACAGGCTCTTATTGTGGAAGTGCCTATTGGTCTGATCACCTTACAGTTTTCACAACTTGAATCCTCATGAAAAAATACAGAAAGTCAGGGCTTTCTGGATTTGAATTGATCCTCCGGATACATAAACACTCAGAGGCCACTTGCCTTTTATTATCTGGATTTAGAAAGCAAGTTTGGTTGGCTTTGTTATTTACAGCAAGGCCCGGGCCCCTAAATTCATCCTGGCTCATAAGGAGCCAGCTTAAGAGGCAGTGAGGCCAGAGAACAATGGCTCTTAGTTGGAACAAAATGACTCCTGTGTTTCATCTGTTGTTATGGTAAAAAGTGGAGGCTCTAAATGACCACCTCTATGCATATGTGGATTGATGTTTGCCTTTACTCTGGCAGGAGGCCAGCGGCTGATCCTTCTGTTCTCCATATGGCAGCATTGTGGGGGAAACACTGGACAGTTGCCCCTCTCTGGGAGAAGAAAATGGGTTCCACTGCCGGAAGAGAAACTGTTGGTTTCACTTTATTTATTTATTCATTTTTAACAAAATGACCACATGGGACCCAAAACAGCCCGCAGGCACACTCAGATAGCCTCTCAGTTACACCCCTTTACGGATAAATGTACAATAAAAATAAAAACATTATAACTTCAAGTGATTTGTATTAAGATGAGATGTGGAGTCAAGTTGGTTGAATGGGTGTGTTAAACCTTTGCAGATTTAAGTGGCATCAAATAAAGTGGAGTGGAAAAGTTTTAAACAGAGCAGTATTTCTGTACTAATGTGGTGTTAGAAACTTTGTGTCATTAGTGTGTCAGTAAACGACCAAATTTTAAATTCCCAAATTTTAACTATAATTATAAATAATAATAATAATAATAATAATAATCCCAGTAACACACATCCAAAAGTGCAGTTCCATTAATATAAACATAAATGTCTTTTGGTTAAAAGGTTAAAATAATTGCATGTATACATGGATATAATACACATAAAACTTTATTCATTAATCTAAAATATAATTTTATTTTCTTTGAATTTTTAAGGGAAATTATCTTTCACAAAAATTTAAAAGCTGTCATTCGATGGAATGAGTCGATGTAAAATAAATGAAAAAAGAATGATGAAAAACTGCAACACATCCCCCTGAACAACCAATTTTTTTTTTTCAAAATACAGTATGCAGGGATATGACTTATTCAGTTATGTATTTATTTTAAATGCAGGATGTTAGCTCTATGCCTTTTTCCCCCATATGTGATCCTTGTAGGAACATTGGAAATTTTGTCATCAATAAAATAATATAGAAGTTTAAATTGAAACACTGGGAGACTTTTTGAAGATAAACAACAAACAGGATACTAATAAATAATACATTAATTTACAATGAAACATAATGTTCTTGTGAATAAAGGGATAGTTCACACAAAAACATTTCATGTAATATCAATTTTGTTTTGTCAAATATGGGGTGAAACAGTTAATGTGACAAAAACCTTATTAAACTAATGAAAATACAAGACATTTGTTTTGTTTACAGTCTATTACAAATTAACTGATATTTAGATGCTTTCATTATTTTTGCAGCATTTTCACTTTGTTTTATTTTTTCATGCCTACTGTATATACTTTATACAAGTTTTATAAACAGCTGATTTAGTGACGTAATCCACTAAAAGAGAGACTTTAGTGTAATTCAGTCTCTTCTTTTGATTTGAGGTGTTTCTGTCCACTGATGCACGTCTAAAAATACTCCTTATCATTGCACCAACTGTCTTTGTGTAATAAATCATTCTGTGTCATTTCCTCAAATAAAAGAAGAAAAATAAAAATTGCACAACTCGTAGTGAACGAGGCCTCCGTTGGCGACGCCCACAGGCTTTAATAGCTCACTTGACTAATTTGAAATGAATTTTAAAAAGTTCATTACTATATGTAAATGCATTGCACGATGAAATGTGCCAGATCTGCAAATATGCTGATGACGCAGCGCCAGACAATGTCGCCGGTGTTGTGTTATTTTAATGAACACTGCTTTTCCCCGCAGACGGATAATGTGATTACTGCTCCTCGCCAGTCAGCTTGTCTCAGTTTACTGAAGTTATCGTGTCCTCCCTGTCAGTCGGCTCTGTTTGCATGGCTGTCACATCGGCCACCCTTAATGGAGAAATTAATTACCACTGGTGTCATCTCTCACGACACAGGAGTCAATTTGATCATGTTAACCAAATGAAAGGACCACTTGATATACCCGTCCTTTGTAATCATGCTTTGATGGAGGGTATTAAAATGCATTTAAGCTATTTAACAGTATTCATTAGATACAACTGCCATTATGTGAAGTGAACTATTAATGGAGTAAGGGGGTCAAATTCTCACTCTTTAACCTTGATAAAAGTGCTGACATTGAGATGTCACATCCATAAATTTCATGACAAGCGAGAATGCTGGCAAAAATCAAACATGTACAGAATAAATATGGAAGCTTAAGTTTATTTATTTATTTATTTTTTAAAATCAACCTTAGGGGTTGATTATTGTCATGTACAAGTGTTATCTATATTATAATAGCCAAGTGGCTCTTTGTGTTATGGGTGTGTATGTATGGCTTTGATCACAGAGAAACTGGGGAGAGCTGACATTTGCCGCTTGTTATGCTTATGTATTTTCAATCACAGATGAACACTGCAAAAACAGAAAATTGATAGGACTAATATTTAGGGTTAGTTATTTTAGCTAAAAACAGTGAGCGATGGACATTGCATCATGGGAGGTTGGGGTTATAAATGTTGTTATTGTGGTTCATGTTAGTTTAATAGTGTTGTTAGTTATTGTGTTTTTAGTAGTTCAATTGGTTTAGTCAGTTTAGTTAAGTGCCATGTTGCCGTTACCATGAGTGACAAGTGTAGTGCATTTGATGCCTTCTGCCACATCTCTGTTTATAGGTGTGTAAAATTAAAGGCACTTGCTTGGGGCAGAATGCAGAAAAAAAGCTGTGTGCATGCATGTGTGGGTGTATGGCTTCAATCACGGATAAACTGAGTAGAACTGACATTTGCGGTTTGGTATGCTTATGCATTTTGGGTCAAGGATAAACGTTAATAAGATTAATATTTTTGGAGAGACTACAGATAATAGCTAACAACACTGAACAACAGACAAAGTCAGATGCAGGGTGCAAAAGGGTTATATGTAATCCTTTGCCATATTTTCTTTATTATTATTTTTTTGTGTTTTTTTTTGGGGGGGGGGGGGGGGGTCTTATATTCCAAAATAAAATAACTTGCATATGAAGAAATACTGCATCATATTCTATGGTCACAAGATGTCAAAAAACTACACAAATCATGGTTCACTACATTTTCAGGAGTCGGGGAAACAAGAAACACAGCATTAATCTACCCTTTTAAAATCAAATATACATGCTAAATAACTGTTCCAAAAATATTTGTAATTTCTACTACATTGGAAAATACGGTCATTAATCATGGATGTGTTTTGGGTGTAACATAACCAATCACATCGTTCTCATAACCTTTAAGAGGTGGGGTGCACCAGCGGTGGGCACCCTGCTATTCAGATGACTGTCTCAAGTGAGAGCTTTTCTAATGAGCAAGCGGATCTGCTCCAACATGTCAAGGTGTGCCTGGTGGTTGGTGGTGTCTGGTGCAGTGTATAGCAGGTAGTTCAGTGGGATAGGGAGTTGGACTAGACCTGGTGTGCCCAACCAGTTGATCACGGGCTGAGTTCCAGCCGAATGCATGAAAAAATAAAAAAATTTGGATTTATCGAGAGGATTTAGTGCTGCTATGAGGGACTGATGCAGAAGGTGGCAGCAATAAGGATGCCAACTGCCATTAAACACCAAAGAAGAAGACGAAGAAACACCATAAAAGACGACGACGTGCAAGGAGGATTAAAAAAAATTCTAAAATTTATTTCATTCAGTCGTTAGAGGATTCTTTTCTTGTTTATTCGAATGGCAAATCCATCTGTCTTATCTGCAATGCAAATGTGGTTTTACCAAAGAGGAAATTTGGAGTGGCATTTCAAAACAAGCCACAACTATGCAAGCTAATTCACTTCTGCACACCTGGAAACTCCAGGAATTGAAAAGTCGGCTAGCAGCACAACAGTCCGTAAATACGGAAGGCGTGATGAATGTCACACACAGAGATAAATTTCTGGAACGGTTTTCTGAATTGTTGAAGAAATTAAAGACTTATTAAAAGTCTGGGGAAAAGTAGTGTAAATGTTTAGGACACTATTTCAGTGCACTGTGGAGTAATTTTGGACATATCCCTTCTATATACTATGCAGAAAAGGTCATAGTGTGATTTTTTTCCTTCCCAGAAACTTTTACATTCCCTCACAAAATAGAAAAATATGACGTGTCCTTGCAGTAATAATTTGCATTTTCACAAAAATGTTTAATGTTCGATCACAATGCTTTTTGAGTTCCCTCGCAATGCTTGTACAGTGGCCAAGAGAGGCCACACCACTCCCAGCCTAGCAAAAGAAGAAAATAGAAACGTTTTGATGACATTGAAATGCACTATTTCTTTTTCAGAAATCCAAGTCAAATTATTGCTTAAATAAGCAGAATTTGCAAATATTGAGAGTTCTACAAAATTCTGATAACATATAAATTAAATTTTATCCAGTGGATGAAAATTTCAAAGGTAAATTCAGCAGTGAAAAACTTAAGTGCTAAAAGCAGCTTTTGCTTTTTTTATGCATGATTCCAATTCCAATCCGATTCCATTTCCGATAAATTCCAATTCTGGAATTTAATACAGAGAAGCACCCCAACCTCAGACAAACTGCACATAATTTGACTGCACTTTTTGGATCAACATATTTATGTGAGTCTGCCTTTTCACATATGAAAATCAAGTCAAAATAAAGATCCACCATAACTGACCACCTTGCAGCCTGCTTACTGCTGGCACTCAGCTCCTACTGTCCAGACTATGAGAGTCAGCTTCCTCCTCTCACTGCCAGAAGTCCCACTAAGGTACGGAATAGCTTTTCCAACCTGAATAGACAGGTTTATCTTTATCTTCGCTATATTTCACTTGTAATATCTCTAATGTGGAAGTCAAAAGACAACATAGGATCAAAAACTACCCGAAGGTTCCTCACCTTGTCCATATGATGTATAACACATGAACCCAGGCCAAGTGCTAGCTGGTCAAATTGATGCCGATGTGTTGTTGGACCAAGAACCATCATTTCAGTCTTATCAGAATTAAAAAGCAGGAAATTACTACACAACCAGCTTCTTACTGATGCAAGGCAATCTTTTATGGATTTTATGAGTGAGATTACCAGCAGACTATGCAGAGGACAAGGTGAGATAGAGATGGACGATCTGCTTCTAACGGGAAAAGCCGAAAGAAGACGACCTTCCTGGGAGACACAGCATGCGAGGTGACTGTTTCACTGTGGGCACCTTCAGCTACACCTTTGCAACCATGCATGCACGTAAACATGCGCGGACATGCATGCTCCTGGACACTTTGTGCATGTCGCTCTCTTGAAGTTCAACACGGCTGTGTGTGTTTGTGAATTGTTAAAGAGTAACAAAGCTGTTTTGTAGCCAGCAGATTAAAAAAAAAAAAGAGCTGGTTTACTAGCGAGGTCGGCCACTCCATAAATATGTTGGCTCTTCTTATTACAAGCTGTGTCCATGACAAAGGACAAACAGCTGTGGAAAGAAATGCTACATGGCAGGAATGGACAAGGGCCATTTTCAGCCTGGCTGGTCAGACATCGGCCCCAGAGCTGTCCCTGCTCAGGCTGTTTACTTGACCCACAGGAGAGAGAGAGAAAGTTGACACAGTAAGCCTCTAGTTGCCCTCCCTTCTTTTCAAATCCCTCTCTCACTCTCTCTCCCTGCCTCTCTTTCTCTGATGACAAAGATTAAACGTTGGAACAATGTCCACAATGCTGCGAAAGGGTCATCAATTACCCCATGATACTCTTCATTACCTTCCACCTGTTTTATCCACCACTTCCCTTCGGTGCATCGCCGTGCTGTGCAGCGTTCGTTGAATCACAGAGGAAAGCTTAAAACAACATACAGATGTGCCTGCTTACCTATTAACTTTGAACGCCTCAGATCAGGAAACGAAACGTTCTGAACGCCGATGTATCACTGCATTAGCAAAAGCTGTCAGATGCGTGAATAAAATTCCCATTTTTAATTTGTTTTTGTTTGAGATGTGACAGCAATCACATTTTTTTTTTCTGCAAGAGTGATAGAGATGCAAATCAGAAAGCACTGGGGAGCTGAAAAATATTATTTTTGATTGTCATTTTTACAAAGCAAATTGCATCATATTCTCTTTATCCAAATGTATTAGGCTATTATTAAGAATTCTGATTTTTAAACTTTTCCCCAGCATTGTTATTAGTGCAATCCCTGTAAATCCACTCTCATCTAACTGAAATTCCCCAAAATAAAAATACTTAAAATTTATATTTTAGTAAATTTATTAAATTAAATTAATGGAGTATATAAAAAGGACCTAAATATCAATAGCTAAGTATTTTACAGAGTTTTTTGTTTGTTTGTTTGTTTTGTTTTTTTCCTAGTATTTATGAAGTATGAGATGATAAATAAAATATACTTTATTATGAGCACAGCCAATAAATTTGGCTACAATCTCACACAGCAGAGAAGAGGTGGAGAGGATGGACTCAATCAGATTCCTTGGCACCCACATCACCAAGGATCTGACATGGACATTACACACCCACAACCTGCTGAGAAAAAAAAAAAAAAAAACACAGCAGAGGATGTTCTTCCTGAGGAAGCTGAAGCAGGCTGGTCAGGCTCCACAGCTGCTCAGGAACTTCTCCAGAAGCACTATCAACAGCATTCTCTGCCAATCCTGCACAGTGTGGTACAGCAGCTGCACGACAGAGGACAGAAAAGATCTGTTCCAGGTGGTGAAGACAGCACAGAGCAGGGTTCTAGCTGTAGTGCCGGCTAAATTATGTGATCGCGGCTCATAGCCCCCGAAGCTATATGGTTTTATACCACTAAAACATTCTTGGCAAGCCTCATTTTAACTAATTTTGGGTGGTTGTAGACACACTGAACGCAAGAATAATATTGTTGTAATATTTGTAAGATCAAAGTTTTTTGCATGTTTCTGTCAAGTCTACGTTAATAAATTAAATAACACTGAAAATGTTAAAAACACTAATATTTAATGGACATAGCATTTACTCTGTTCAAAAATGACACAGTAATTCAGTGAAGCAGGCTGTTTTTCTGTCATCCTAACAAGTTTTGTTTTTTTTTTGTTTTGTTTTTTTCAACAATTTGAGTGGATTGCATTACTTTTCTTTGTCAAACCTGCTGTTTTAAATGAAAAACTTTCTGAGTCAGTTTTTCACTTTCCTCTTTCACTGACGTGATGCCTCCTCTCCGCCCTTCCTCCTCTGCTCTCTCTCTCACTTGTCTGCTGCTTTCAAACTCAGAGCTTTTTGGAAACCTGAATCCTTTCAGCTGTAAAATAAACTAAATTTCTGAATCTATCTTTAGATACGGATACGGAAAAACCTCTGGAGGACTTTCATGGCGAGGTTACTTTTTTCTTCAGCTCAAAGTGGAGCAGAGACGGTGTTTCCACCTGCTCCTGTTCACAGCTCTGTGGCCACAGAACACGCTGACTCTCTGATCTCTACTGTTTGCGATTTGATACGAAGAAAATGAGCAGTATATTTCTCATTACTTTTATTATTGGTTTAAAGTTGTTAAACTATGATGCTATAAGCTTGAAATATGATTGAACTGGTACATTTTCAGCAACAATTCAGTTCATTTTTCAGAAATTCTGCGCTGGGCGGCACAGCCAATTTGAACCTGAAAGCCGGGTAGAAATTTGCAGTACCGGGCAGGGCCGCCCAGCGCCACCCACTGTGGCTAGAACCTTGGCACAGAGGATCCCAGACAGACTCTGTGTATGTTGAGCGCTTGCAGAGGAAAGCACGGACCACCTGCAAGGACAACAGCCACCCAGAACATTCCCTGTTTGTTCCTCTGCCATCAGGGAAGAGGTACCGCACTATAAGGACACAGACTAATAGGCTAAGGAACAGCTTTTTCCCCATAGCTGTAGCCATCATCACCCCACCCTGTCGCCCTCCTACAAATGCAAACACAGACATTCAGTAACGGATATCAACATGTGCAATAAATAATACAGTCTGTTTACATATCTAAAACTACTGTTATGTGTCGGACGCAGCTCGGAGAACCGACCATCGTTTGAAGGACCCAGTATGAAATAAGCAGAGCACGGTACAAAGGCTAACTGAATTTAATACATAACAGTGATACAAAAATAACAGAAAGTGCGGTCTGGCGTGGTGCGCTCCCAGCAGCGCTAACGGTCCAGAGCCAGAAGCTGTTCGGACCCAAGGACCCCGCCGACACCCCCCAGGTGGCCGCAACAAACCGAGTCTGTGAAAGAAGGAACCATTATGTGAGTCCACACTCTACACACAGAGAGAACACTCAAAGGTGTACATAAACAGCAAACACTTCCTGGCTTGATTACTAATCAGCTTCCCAACCTGCAGGCATGGAACATCCAGTTCACAAAACTCCACTGCAGTGGAAGCCGATACATGACTAACATACAGCTCAATATAATAAGGTGTGAGGGACACCACATTTACTGACTGTATAAATGTTAGTCACAAAATCTAACGTACCTCAGGAAGTGTGCTGACGAGCGTGAGACCTCACCCCCTCCTCTTTCACAGACCGTGCATCAAACCCTGGACGTTCTCTACATCCACTGATGATGAGATGGCTCCCGAGACGACGATCTCACCCGTCTGGTCACAAGGTCGAGTCTCTGGCAAATACACACTGTATACTCCAGTCTTAAATGCCACCATGTTCCAATCCATATAGATGCACCTCAGCTGTGAGTCCTGATGAGCCGCAGGTGATCAGGGTGAGGTCCTGATAACCTCAGCAACACAGCCACTCAGTCCCAAATGCAAGCCACCTGGAAGGAAAAACAAAAGACAGAAACAAAAAGGCAGCCAGGCCCCCCAGCCATACAACAACTACCCTATCTCACTAAGCATTAAGCACCTTAATAATTTATTAAGTACCTTTTTTTGCTATTTTAAGAAGGTCTTGCTGTCCTGTGAAGCGATTTGTTGTTTTATAAAGCTGCTGCTATTTTGTTGTTTGTGTATAGCTGCTTGGAAAGTGCTACCAGAATTTAATTGCAGAAATGCAATGGCAATACATTATCTATTCTATTCTATTAGTCTTTCCATAGAGCAGTTATAGAGAAAATACTGACAAACATGTTCCAAGGTCCTTCTCAATTAAATATTCTGAATCCAGTTGCAGTTCCTAATTGGTCAATGCTGTCAATGTGTTGCAGCACTATTTTCTTATTTTAGTAAAGTTATGTTAAGTAAAGTTAACAAGGTCTTTATATAATATGTTGAATGTTAATTGTTCAAATGTCTTTAAAAGTTACTTGCGACCTATAATGCAATGTTAACAGGCATCACATAGCACGAAGCCAACAAGCTAACATTAGCATGAAAACTCGCAAGCGATGGGCTAATATTAGCATGAGCTGAATGCCTCCATTGGGAACAGTGGGATTTTTGATGTGCTTAAAAATACAAGTAGAGTTACAGTTTTGCTGCAAAGCTCTTTCTGTTCATCTTCAGGTAATATGATATGTTGCCTAAAAAAAAAAAACTGTGGTTTTTGAGTTTTTGCCAAACAGGCTATCTAACACGTAATAGACACTCAGATTCTGGCTTTAGAGAATATTATTATTATTATTATTATTATTATTATTATTATTATTATGGAGGAATGTGTTTCTGTCTTGAAAACAGGGTCGGTTTCTTAAATGCAACAAATTAACTGGCAGCTTGTGACATATGTTTGAAAAATGCCAAATACAAAATAGATTTTATTCAAGTACATTGAAGGCATCTGCAGCTCTGCACACGACAATCACGCAGTCTTGCAAATTCATAAGAGAATATTCCTCTTTAACAGCTTGCCATCACAGCTAACTCTGTTTTACAACTGTGGTAATTAATGCTGAACCAAATGCCATGTTTAGCCAGTTCATTAACCCACTGCTATTTATCTCCCATACTTTGATTGCTGAAATCTGGAGGATCAGCTTGAGTGAAAGTTATATTTTTCCTCCTTTTCTATCCTTTAAATCTGTACTTAGCCTTATGGGAATTTTAATTAAGCCCCACTAACAACAGACATCGTCAACATAAAACCATCTACCAGCACCACAGAAGTGCATCTCAGGTTTTTATTATGCAGTTTAAATGTCTAATCATTAAAAATGGAGAAATACATTTTGGCAAAATGCTGTTGATTAACCTTGACGGTTTACTGTATAAGTGAGGACCCCTGCTGGAGGCAATATTTGTCTTTTTCAGGATTGTACATTCATGCAAAGTATGAGATTTCTTTATCTCGGCTGACCTTCTGTGCTTGTTCTGTGTTTGATGTTGAGATTTTGATGGTTCGGTTGACTTTCAGCTGCCTCGCTTTTTTTCGTTCAGGCGGTGCTCATCGGAGCAGAGCTGTCTTTGGTGTAATTGGTGTTGCTACTCCTACACATTTCCAAACTTTAAAATATTTAAGATGTTAACTGCTGGATCAGTGCCACAGCATCACAAAAGGGATTTGATTAATAATGAAATCAATTCAATTCAGTCAACAGGAGTTGGAATTACATTCTTTGCTTTGCTGGCAACTGAATAAAACGTAGATAAGTAGAATCATTTGCACATTAATTTCCACATGTATTTCTTAAACTGAGCAAGTAGTGAATTGCGTTTTGTTTTTAATCATATCATGATTTTAATGTATCTTATGATTGGTGTTATTCTGTATATTAACAATAATAACTTCTCTGCAATCTGCTTGCAACAAACAAAAAACAAAACCTGAATTAAGGTACATATAAGAATTACAGCAACCGTTTCCCTGGGGGAAGAGATTTATGTGTATTTAAGAAGCATTACTTGCAATTTATGAGCTATTTTTTTGTAATTAAATACCACCAGAATATTTAACACCATTGTGTGGCAAAATGGCTGCAATACCATTTGGACTATCAAGCAACTATTGTCTCACAAAATGAGATATTAACTGAATTGAAAACCATCCCTTGTCGCATTTGATAATTTATTTGCATAATTAGGTCTTAATTGTATTTCACTATGCAAATATATGCCCCTTTTAAATTGCATTTAAATGGGAACTGGATCCACTGTCAGGCCTAATGTGAATGTATTTAATTTTATTATCCAGAAAAGCAAGAAAAATTCTTCAGGGCTAAATAAGAACAAAAAAAAAAAAAAAAAAAAAAAAAAAAAAAAAGGAACAGCATTGTGATGATTTAGGTATATTTGGAACAAAGTAAAATACTGAAGAATTTCATGACACTGAGCACATCTTATGAGAACAAATGTTTCCTGCAACAGCATTCTTGTTTTCTCAGTGTCCCAAAAGAACGACGTTTTGAAACTGTAGAGATAAATCGAGTATCTGTTTCTGTTTGGATGTCGCCTTCATTGGAGGGAGTGTTATTTCTTGTTTCACTTTTTAAAGGAGTTGTGCTTTGAAGCCGTGCATTGCCATCTATTATTCTGCGAAGCAAATGGGGGCAGAGACGGGGCAGCTGAGAGAGGGTGAGCCTCCGGTCCAGTCCAATGGTGGCCTTTGTGGACTGAGGGAATACAAACTCCAAGACAGGACAAAGTCAGAGGAAATTGACCTGCTTGATCCTTTCCTTGAGAAGGAGGCGGCACTCCTCCTTTCATCTTTTCCCCAGGGCCCAGATCTTTGGTCTAACTTAACAAACAAAACACTGTCTGGCCCTAACTCAGAGTTGTGGTTGTCTTTGGGACTGGGTGATGCTGATATCCAGGGTGGCAGTGGGCTAGTAAATAGAAGGAGAGGGTAACCTGAGATGGACAGCCCCTCTGGGGTATAGGGAAGTAGCCAAAAGGGACAAATTAGCTTTAGACAATAGGGGACTTTTTCCACCAGGAGAATAATTAAATGCTTCTTCATCAAAGCTGCGACAGTTTGCAAGCTGCTCATTTTGTAATTCCACCATGTTGGTCCCCAAGATAGGCTTTCTGTATTTTGTCCACCCCCAACCACCCAAACCGCATCCTCAATACATCACCACCGCCATTAATTCTGATTCTGTTTGATTACACAGTCAGAGTGTTAATTATACAGCAGTAGAATTGGACTAATTAAAGTGAGCAGCGACAGAGAATCAACATGTTTGCTCCTTCTTCACATCCTGCACAGAGAGCTGTTCTTATTCTATGTGGAAACAAGTCACCTTCATGTACGTGACAGGTCATGGACTAGTTTTTAATTGTGCGCGTTCACATTTTTTCTATTGCAAAACAGGTATAATTTAAAGAATAATATGACAGAACTTATCAGCACGGTAATTAGGGAATAACCCCGTTGTGGACTGGATTTTATGGTCGCAAATGTTGCAAATATCCGTTTAACTCAATTTGCGACTGTAATCCAGCATGAACATCCACAAATCATCAGACACAACAAAGTTATTCCCAATAGAATCCAATTCCATTGTTTTATTTTTGCACGATTTATTTTTCTGGAAGTAATTCGGTTGGTGAATCATTATGAAAGGGTGTGGGCGGCTCGTCAAAGCTTACAGTAGTAACAGCGTCTTCATGCCAAACTGGAAATTCTGTGAGCAGACCCACAGATTTCTCCATTTCGCCAGCTGCACTGAGTTAAATCCACGGTAAATCCATCACTCAAATGAGTTAAATTCATTAAATCCACGCATTTCGGCATTGTCGTCGCTGCACTAGTTTCTGTCTCTGTCAGCTGATAGCGCCATTATTGACACCTGCGCAGCAACACGGTCAGGGCGTGGAGTTATACATCAAATGTGAAACGGTCAAATATTATTCATTTCATATTTTACCAACATCTTAATCATTTGGTCAATTGTTTCACATCAGTTTTTCTTGCCCCACTTGCGACATCTTCTTCACTCCCTCTTTTTCTCTGACACTGCACTCTTTATGAAAAACAACTCATATAATCATTCATTTCACTTATTCGTAAAATACATCTTCTAATCAACTCTTAATTTTAACACATTACTACTTCATTTGATCATACTTGTCATGTTAGAATCATTTTTAGATATATTCCCTCGTCTTCACCACCAAGTTCATTCCGTGGACCTCCCCATTTGCAATGGAAAAGTCCGGCATGAACTCACTTACTCCTGGAAGGTACCAAAAACTGTGCAGTTTAATTCAACAGCATGTATATTAATCCCATGGCACGTATTATATTCCAAGATGAAAACAAGCTGAGAGCAAGCTTAAAGTCATCTTTCCTGACACTAGCTATTAATGTTTTAAGACTAATAAATATATGCCCCACAGAACCTGAATGACTGCCCCGCCCTCATCACCACCAATAAACAACAAAAAATGCCAGGTTTTTATCTTTCTGAGAAATACCCTGTTTCTGTGCCTGTGTCTTTAAATGGGAAGAAACTGCACCTGCCTCTCAATAGAGATGGACTTGTCTCCTTCTTTCTTCCACTGATCAAGTAGGCGTGCCATAATGTGAGCACAAATTGGCTCAGTGAGTGTGTGACTTCTGTGACTTTTAGACTCACAGAACTCGAAAATGAGCCATTTTCAGCTTAACATTTGCTTAGTTCCATTCCATTCTGTTAGTTGAAAAATGACAGACACAGTAACACACTGAGTTACTGAATGTCACTGTTGGGTTTTGGCTTCTCATGAAAACTGTAATTCTAAAGATTATAGTAATGGAAGGGTAAATCCAGCTAAATATTACCACTTTTCTGTTGCTTGTTTTTTTTTTTGTTTTATTTTTTTGTCCAGTATTGCCATGATGGCAACTCTTATAACATTTAAAAAGTCTCTTACTTCATCTACATGGGTATTTTAGAACATCATCTAACGGTTTCTGTACATCATGTGACGGGTAATAGCAAAAAAGTGTTTGCATTCCTTTTTTCAAAATATTACCACCTTGTGTGAGTATAAAAACCATTTTTGCAATATTTGAGTTTTTTTAAATATACATTTCAATTACATGTATTTTCAATTCAATTTGCATAATTTGAAGGGTAATGGAAACCCATATATTATATATATATATATATATATATATATATATATATATATATATATATATATATATATATATATATATATATATAGATAGATATATATATAGATAGATAGACAGACTCGTGGAAGTCTGGGGATGTTTGACATGACAGCTCAACCATACGAAACTGTAAAAGGTTGACAAAAATGGATTTTGCATAATATGATCACTTTAAGAATATGTCGTTTCTATATGTTACACTGAATTACCATTGGAGTAAAAAGGAAGAAGATGATAACTTGTAGTGCCTTTGTTAAAAAAAAAAAATCAAGTTCAGTGTTTGTGTAGATTGGTGTTCTTAAAACTATAATTTTTGCATAGCAGTGACTGCTAAAATTCAGTAAAGTTTCTACAGACACAAAATTATGTCACGTCACATACCATCCAAATGATACTACTGTGGTGATGACGTAGGAGCTGTCAGCCAATCAGTGCCGGATTTTCACATTCCAGATTCAATGCCTGTATGACTGCCTAACAAATGATCAATGTGAATGGATCCAGAATCTCTTTTTATTGTGTGGAGTTAGAAAAAAAAGGGTCTGGATGATCAAGACTACCGTTGTTGTTACTTTTCATACCAGTGGAAGAGGGAAAGTGGCAAAGAAAAGGTTTTTTTTTTTATTTAAAGGTACAGGTTAATTTAAGGATGAATCACCTCAGCATGTTTTTATCTAAAGTAAATAATGGCTTTTGTTGTTCTGGACCTGTGTCTGCCAAATAAATTCATTCATTCATTCATTCAACGCCCATTTTTCAGTGAGTGTTAGCTAATATCTGTAACGCAATACACTCCTCACTCATGGTAATGGCAATATGACACTTAACTCAAAGTAGCAGCAACATGATACTGAACTAAACTGACTAAACCAATTGAACTAAAAACACAATAAATCAATAATACTAATAACACTGTTAAACTAACATGAAGCACAATAACAATTAAAACACCAAACTCCCTTGGTACATTGCAGCACAACATCCATTGTTCACTGTTGTGAGCTAATATCACTAATTTCTCCAAAAATATTGGTCCTATCCATTTTCTGTTTTTGCAGCGTCCATCCTTGACCCAAAATACATAAGCATAACAAATGGAAAATGTCAGCTCTCCCCAGTTTCTCCATGACTGAAGCCAGACACACACGCACGCTCGCATACATGCACACAGAGGCCACTTGGCTGTTATAATATAGATAATAATGCTGAATAAATGGTTGCTTCAGACATTACTGTGTCTCAGACACCTTGGGTGATACCTTGTTGATCTGTTGTGCACAGTCTTTAAAGTACAGACTGCAACTACATTTGGAGCATCTCCAACTCCACTGTGCTGTTGACATAGTGCGTGACCTGAACATAAAGTAAGGCACAGGGTGAAAAAGGGTTGTATTTGGTCTCATAATTAATCATGAATTAAAACAATTGGACTGTCTCCTGTCATTCCCTTTAAGATTCATGTATGCCTGCACCTGGTGCATTACTATTTAGATAGTGGAGAAGTGAGAGGTTTTCTGGTGGGCAAACAGAGCTGCACGCAAAAGTGTACGAGCAGTTATGGAGTGGTACTCATCCACCTCAGCTCCCTGAGGTGAAGCAGTTTCTGCAACACCTCCTCCTCCAGAATCATCCATATAATATCCTAATTATCCTATCAGATAGACCCCACCGCTGCACCTGGTCTAGCCTAGCCTGCATAGTCTCGGTGCTAAACACCTGGGAACCCAGTGGAGGATAAAAGCAGTGTAAAAGTATTGTACAAACCGGTGATTGAAGTTTTGTGTTTTCCATTAGTTTTTACATTTATTTCCCAAAAGTTAAGGGGAAAAAAAACAGCAGGCCTTTTTCAGTTTGTGCATTATGTAGTGGAAGACTTTTAACAAATGGAGTTAGGAAATAGAGTGCCATTAACATTTTTAAAACCAGACTTGAGACTTTTTTGTTTTATTCTCCGCTGCCTATAATCAATAATGGTTGGTAGATTTATTTATTTATTCATTGGTTAGTCACATTTTAGATTTGTATTTTATGTATTTCTAGTGCTATTTTCTGATTTGTATTTTTTATTTAATTATTTTGGTGAGTGTGAATTATATAGTGGTATGTATTGTTCTGTTTACTATTTTTTTTAAATGTTCCACATTTTATATTCATAACGTGCTATATATAAAATGAATAATAAAAATAATATTAATAATTATTACGAGTATTATGTAATTTTTGAACTCATTTCCAATTCAGTTGGTGTAGTTTGGAAGGCACATCTTAATACTGTGTTGTATAAATGGAAAAATTGTGTTAGAAATTTTTGTTGCTCTATGGGGCAACAACTTTCTGCTGCCTCACGAGAGCAACGCACCAACATTGCACCTCACCATACCTAATTTTGGCATTTAAACAATATGGGTGCTGAGTGTGACAATGACAACTGCGTTGGCTGTACAGCAGAAATCAAATAATCAGAGATAGCTCGATCATATCAGATTGTTGATGAGCTGTTTAACATAAATATGACTGTTTTTGAGGAATATGTGCCTGTCCTCACTGTGACGTGGAAGAAGACACACCGATCTTTGTCCTTCAAGACTCAAACTAATTTTTCTGTTGTGTGCACATGTGTGCGTGCATGTGTAGCACAAGCCCAAACGGGGGTGCTGCATAATGTGAGTGCCTCTGAATGTGCGTCTAGCTAAAAGACATTGTGTTTTGGGTCTTTTTCCCTGGCCACTGAGCTGTGGACCACAGGGTTTGTTGTGTGCCTCGGATCACACGGAGGAAGCAGAATGATGTTGCCCCAGCTCTCTGAAGGAAGGCCACGCTTGGCTGGCTCCAGAACAGCCTTAACAGGATATCACAGAAGAAACTGTGGCTTTTGTCCAGCTCTCCCTTTTAAAAAAAAGCTGTGTCAAAGAGGCTCGGGGAGGGTGTTTCTTTTTCAACTGATGCTACAACAGGGTGTAGTGGCTGTCTCCAAGCCCGTATCTACAATGGCTCCTATCTAACCCTATGACATCATCAAAGAGCGTGCTGTGTGGGGCTGCCGGGCGGCAGTGTAGAATTCTTGCCACGACAACAGCATTAAGGTGCCTCTTAAAGGTGCGAGTGAAACAACGCACCATTTACCCCGTTGGAATTTTGTTTAACCCACTGCTGCAACAAGGTAAAGAAAGGCCGGTTTGGATTTTGATAGTGACTGATGTTACAGAATGGGTAAAATAACATCATCATTACATCTGCATTCAAATAGTTGAGCACGATCTTTTGATTTCAGCTGGAGATAAGACTATCAATACCAGTAATTGAGCCAAATGTACATCAGATTGGTACAGTAAAATTAATTGCAACTGCTTTCCTTTCAATGTAAAATATTCTTTTTAACTGCCAATTTCTGTTTTTTGCACTTTTTTAAATCAATTTGGGGTGCATACGACATTGTCAGTTTACATGCAGGTTGTCCACTAGATGTCACCACTGTGGTATTTCAACATCAGTTATTGTGAATCCTTTTTGATTTTGAAGCAATTGTTTCACTTCGTGTTTTGAGTGTTTTTTTAAAGACACATTGAATTTATAAGCCAGTTGCTTAATGACTTTTATATTGCACTCCACCAGTTTTAAAGCAGGGAATCATATTCTGAAGTAATTGTGCCGTTTGGTGTTTTGAGGATTTTAAAACTGAAACACTAATTTGTAAATAAGCCAATACTTTTCATTTAGTGCATTGAGTGTTTTAAAAAAGCAAATTTCTGGAGCAATTGTTAAATATTTTTTCAACACTGAATCATTTCTGATGCAGTTAATTATTTAGCATTTCAAACATTTTGAAACAATTATTTTCTAAAGCAAGTGTTTCATTAGAGTTTTGAGCATTTTGAAAAGCAATTTCTTGTGCAATGCTTTATTTTATGTTTTTGGACTGTTGAAACATGAAATATTTTTTCGATAGCAACTGTTTTGTTGAGTTTTTCAAGAATTTTAAGACGGGGTAACGTTTTAGAGCATTTTTTTTATTATTTAGTGTTTTGGGCATTTTGTTTGATTGATTGTTTAAAGCTGACAAGGTGGCATGGTGGACTGGTAGTTAGATCTGTTGCCTCACTGCAAGACCCTATCTAGTCCTTTTTATGTCCACATAAAAAAGGACCAGACAGGGTCTTGCAGTTCATGTGGTTTTCCTTTGGGTGCTCTGGCTTCCTCGCACTTTTGAGGACATTCAGTACTTTAACATTTCCCATAATTCCCCTGGCGGCCCCCTGCGTGTCCCAGAATGCACTGCGGCACCAGTTCCGATAGCTCACAGCACATGTAAACGATCAATCAATCAATCAATCAATTTTTTTATATAGCGCCAAATCACAACAAACAGTTGCCCCAAGGCGCTTTATAATGTAAGGCAAGGCCATACAATAATTATGTAAAACCCCAACGGTCAAAACGACCTCCTGTGAGCAAGCACTTGGCTACAGTGGGAAGGAAAAACTCCCTTTTAACAGGAAGAAACCTCCAGCAGAACCAGGCTCAGGGAGGGGCAGTCTTCTGCTGGGACTGGTTGGGGCTGAGGGAGAGAACCAGGAAAAAGACATGCTGTGGAGGGGAGCAGAGATCGATCACTAATCATTAAATGCAGAGTGGTGCATACAGAGCAAAAAGAGAAAGAAACAGTGCATCATGGGAACCCCCCAGCAGTCTACGTCTATAGCAGCATAACTAAGGGATGGTTCAGGGTCACCTGATCCAGCCCTAACTATAAGCTTTAGCAAAAAGGAAAGTTTTAAGCCTAATCTTAAAAGTAGAGAGGGTGTCTGTCTCCCTGATCTGAATTGGGAGCTGGTTCCACAGGAGAGGAGCCTGAAAGCTGAAGGCTCTGCCTCCCATTCTACTCTTACAAACCCTAGGAACTACAAGTAAGCCTGCAGTCTGAGAGCGAAGCGCTCTATTGGGGTGATATGGTACTACGAGGTCCCTAAGATAAGATGGGACCTGATTATTCAAAACCTTATAAGTAAGAAGAAGAATTTTAAATTCTATTCTAGAATTAACAGGAAGCCAATGAAGAGAGGCCAATATGGGTGAGATATGCTCTCTCCTTCTAGTCCCCGTCAGTACCCTAGCTGCAGCATTTTGAATTAACTGAAGGCTTTTTAGGGAACTTTTAGGACAACCTGATAATAATGAATTACAATAGTCCAGCCTAGAGGAAATAAATGCATGAATTAGTTTTTCAGCATCACTCTGAGACAAGACCTTTCTGATTTTAGAGATATTGCGTAAATGCAAAAAAGCAGTCCTACATATTTGTTTAATATGCGCTTTGAATGACATATCCTGATCAAAAATGACTCCAAGATTTCTCACAGTATTACTAGAGGTCAGGGTAATGCCATCCACAGTAAGGATCTGGTTAGACACCATGTTTCTAAGATTTGTGGGGCCAAGTACAATAACTTCAGTTTTATCTGAGTTTAAAAGCAGGAAATTAGAGGTCATCCATGTCTTTATGTCTGTAAGACAATCCTGCAGTTTAGCTAATTGGTGTGTGTCCTCTGGCTTCATGGATAGATAAAGCTGGGTATCATCTGCGTAACAATGAAAATTTAAGCAATACCGTCTAATAATACTGCCTAAGGGAAGCATGTATAAAGTGAATAAAATTGGTCCTAGCACAGAACCTTGTGGAACTCCATAATTAACTTTAGTCTGTGAAGAAGATTCCCCATTTACATGAACAAATTGTAATCTATTAGACAAATATGATTCAAACCACCGCAGCGCAGTGCCTTTAATACCTATGGCATGCTCTAATCTCTGTAATAAAATTTTATGGTCAACAGTATCAAAAGCAGCACTGAGGTCTAACAGAACAAGCACAGAGATGAGTCCACTGTCCGAGGCCATAAGAAGATCATTTGTAACCTTCACTAATGCTGTTTCTGTACTATGATGAATTCTAAAACCTGACTGAAACTCTTCAAATAGACCATTCCTCTGCAGATGATCAGTTAGCTGTTTTACAACTACCCTTTCAAGAATTTTTGAGAGAAAAGGAAGGTTGGAGATTGGCCCATAATTAGCTAAGATAGCTGGGTCAAGTGATGGCTTTTTAAGTAATGGTTTAATTACTGCCACCTTAAAAGCCTGTGGTACATAGCCAACTAACAAAGATAGATTGATCATATTTAAGATCGAAGCATTAAATAATGGTAGGGCTTCCTTGAGCAGCCTGGTAGGAATGGGGTCTAATAAACATGTTGATGGTTTGGATGAAGTAACTAATGAAAATAACTCAGACAGAACAATCGGAAAGAAAGTGTCTAACCAAATACCGGCATCACTGAAAGCAGCCAAAGATAACGATACGTCTTTGGGATGGTTATGAGTAATTTTTTCTCTAATAGTTAAAATTTTGTTAGCAAAGAAAGTCATGAAGTCATTACTAGTTAAAGTTAATGGAATACTCAGCTCAATAGAGCTCTGACTCTTTGTCAGCCTGGCTACAGTGCTGAAAAGAAACCTGGGGTTGTTCTTATTTTCTTCAATTAGTGATGAGTAGAAAGATGTCCTAGCTTTACGGAGGGCTTTTTTATAGAGCAACAGACTCTTTTTCCAGGCTAAGTGAAGATCTTCTAAATTAGTGAGACGCCATTTCCTCTCCAACTTACGGGTTATCTGCTTTAAGCTACGAGTTTGTGAGTTATACCATGGAGTCAGGCACTTCTGATTTAAAGCTCTCTTTTTTAGAGGAGCTACAGCATCCAAAGTTGTCTTCAATGAGGATGTAAAACTATTGACGAGATACTCTATCTCACTTACAGAGTTTAGGTAGCTACTCTGCACTGTGTTGGTATATGGCATTAGAGAACATAAAGAAGGAATCATATCCTTAAACCTAGTTACAGCGCTTTCTGAAAGACTTCTAGTGTAATGAAACTTATTCCCCACTGCTGGGTAGTCCATCAGAGTAAATGTAAATGTTATTAAGAAATGATCAGACAGAAGGGAGTTTTCAGGGAATACTGTTAAGTCTTCAATTTCCATACCATAAGTCAGAACAAGATCTAAGATATGATTAAAGTGGTGGGTGGACTCATTTACTTTTTGAGCAAAGCCAATATAGTCTAATAATAGATTAAATGCAGTGTTGAGGCTGTCATTCTCAGCATCTGTGTGGATGTTAAAATCGCCCACTATAATTATCTTATCTGAGCTAAGCACTAAGTCAGACAAAAGGTCTGAAAATTCACAGAGAAACTCACAGTAACGACCAGGTGGACGATAGATAATAACAAATAAAACTGGTTTTTGGGACTTCCAATTTGGATGGACAAGACTAAGAGTCAAGCTTTCAAATGAATTAAAGCTCTGTCTGGGTTTTTGATTAATTAATAAGCTGGAATGGAAGATTGCTGCTAATCCTCCGCCCCGGCCCATGCTACGAGCATTCTGACAGTTAGTGTGACTCGGGGGTGTTGACTCATTTAAACTAACATATTCATCCTGCTGTAACCAGGTTTCTGTTAGGCAGAATAAATCAATATGTTGATCAATTATTATATCATTTACCAACAGGGACTTAGAAGAGAGAGACCTAATGTTTAATAGACCACATTTAACTGTTTTAGTCTGTGGTGCAGTTGAAGGTGCTATATTATTTTTTCTTTTTGAATTTTTATGCTTAAATAGATTTTTGCTGGTTATTGGTAGTCTGGGAGCAGGCACTGTCTCTACGGGGATGGGGTAATGAGGGGATGGCAGGGGGAGAGAAGCTGCAGAGAGGTGTGTAAGACTACAACTCTGCTTCCTGGTCTCAACCCTGGATAGTCACGGTTTGGAGGATTTAAGAAAATTGGCCAGATTTCTAGAAATGAGAGCTGCTCCATCCAAAGTGGGATGGATGCCGTCTCTCCTAACAAGACCAGGTTTTCCCCAGAAGCTTTGCCAATTATCTAGGAAGCCCACCTCATTTTTTGGACACCACTCAGACAGCCAGCAATTCAAGGAGAACATGCGGCTAAACATGTCACTCCCGGTCTGATTGGGGAGGGGCCCAGAGAAAACTACAGAGTCCGACATTGTTTTTGCAAAGTTACACACCGATTTAATGTTAATTTTAGTGACCTCCGATTGGCGTAACCGAGTGTCATTACTGCCGACGTGAATTACAATCTTACCAAATTTACGCTTAGCCTTAGCCAGCAGTTTCAAATTTCCTTCAATGTTGCCTGCTCTGGCCCCCGGAAGACAATTGACTATGGTTGCTGGTGTCGCTAACTTCACATTTCGCAAAACAGAGTCGCCAATAACCAGAGTTTGATCCTCGGCGGGTGTGTCGTCGAGTGGGGAAAAACGGTTAGAGATGTGAACGGGTTGGCAGTGTACACAGGGCTTCTGTTTAGGGCTACGCTTCCTCCTCACAGTCACCCAGTCAGCCTGCTTTCCCGGCTGCTCGGGATCTGCCAGGGGGTAACTAACGGCGGCTAAGCTACCTTGGTCCGCACCGACTACAGGGGCCTGGCTAGCTGTAGAATTTTCCACGGTGCGGAGCCGAGTCTCCAATTCGCCCAGCCTGGCCTCCAAAGCTACGAATAAGCTACACTTATTACAAGTACCGTTACTGCTAAAGGAGGCCGAGGAATGGCTATTGAATGGAATGGAATTAACGATGGCTAATGAGGATATGGATGGCGTTGATCCAGCAAGTTCACAGGCGATTATGATGATGACATGTTCTCCATAGTTGAGAAGGTTATCTGGAGGAGGTGTAGCACCTGTGACTGACTCCTGCTGTGCCTCGATGTTGTCTTATTGTCCATACTTCACAAGGTTTGTTTACATTGTGCCCTGAACTGGAACTCTGCTGAAACTGACCTCTTGCGCAAGTCCCAGACCACGAGATGGCACGAGATTCACAACTGCGAAACAGCGAATACAGGTTAGGTGAACTGGAAACTTTAAATTGACCGAATGTGTGAGTGACTGTTTGTCTGTCTATATGTGGCCCTGTGATAGACTGGCGTCATGTCTAAAGTGACCCCTGCCTCTTGCACAATGATTGCTGGCATAGGCTCCACCACCCTAAAACCATTGGAATAAGCAGGTATAGAGAATGAATGAATGAAGCTGCCAGTAATGTCTGAAGCAACCATTTATTCAATATTATTATCTATATTATAATAGCCAAGTGGCCTCTGTGTGCATGTATGCAAGCGTGCGTGTGTGTCTGGCTTCAATCATGGAGAAACTGGGGAAAGCTGACATTTTCCCTTTGTTATGCTTATGTATTTTGGGTCAAGGATAAATGCTGCGAAAACAGAAAATTGATAGGACCAATATTTTTTGGAGAAATTAGTGATAATCGCTCACAACAGTGAACAATGGATGTTGTGCTGCAATGTACCAAGGGAGTTTGGGGGTTTTAATTGTTATTGTGCTTTATGTTAGTTTAACATTGTTAGTGTTATTGATTTATTGTGTTTTTAGTTAAATTGGTTTAGTCAGTTTAGTTAAGTATCATGTTGCTGCTACTTTGAGTGAGTTAAGTGTCATATTGCCGTTACCATGAGTAAGGAGTGTATTGCGTTACAGATATTAGCTAACAACACTCACTGAAAAATGGACATTGAATGAATGAATGAATGAATTAATTTATTTGGCAGACACAGATCCAGAACAACAAAAACTTACAAAGAAAGAAAGAAAATGATCCAACAGCACACCCATGTGCCCGAAAGGGTGCAGGCAGAAGCAAAAGCTTCTAAATGCCTACCTCTGTAACCAAAAATAAAAATTATACATATGTATATAAAATTATACATATCCCATCATAACTAATACAAAGTATATATTGATCCATTCCAAATATTTACACCTTTAACAGAAATACAATGGCTTTTTAGGTAATTCGAATCTTTGATTTCTGAAATAATAATGTTCCTCGTAAATTATAACTGGAGTTCCTCATTCTAAACAGGTCCTGGACGTCTTGTGGCAGAAGTCTGTTTTTCACTTTGAACATAATTTGACATTGATAATTACATTTAGCACTCACATGCTATTCCAGCAGGGGCGATCAATCATATATATTAAAAGCATGTGTGCATGCGTGTGTGATTTTTATTTAGTAAGTTCAATGAAAGTACACAACTGAATTGTAAATATGTTAAAAATACATGGATGACACAATAAAGTGAAAACACTTATTTCCATTGTGGTCCATTTAAAAATCAATTCACAAAAACAGAAGTAATAATAAAATAAAATAAAATAAAATAACGCTAATAATACTGATAATAATAATAATAGTCATAATAATAATAATAATAATAGCGTGTATATGTAGCGGCTGCACTCTGCGTTGTGTTATGTCTCCGCCCATTTGCTCCTCTCGGGACGCGAACTCACGAACTCCGGCATGGGAGTCAGACTCTCTAACCAGAAGGCCAAAATCCAGGGCTCTGGCCTTGTGACCAGAGAATCCTTTTGAGCTGTTGGGAGTGAGGTTTAGTAACTACATATGCACAGCAACACCTGCTGGCCTCCATTACAGATATGACAAGAAAAACCTAAAAAAATTAGGAAAATACATTAAGACAGTAAATTAACATAAAAAATACATAATTAACAGGAAATAAAAGGGTTGAGTTCTTCCTCAAATCTGTTGAGGTCTAAGGTTCTAAAAACATTCTGGACTCACATGCCCTTCAAAGTCATTATAGAAAATTTGCATAATTACCACCCTTGAAAAATGTCAGCTATTTTAGAAACACTACCCAATCTGGAGCCCATGGATCCCCACGGGCAACACACTCATATGTAATTATTTTATCATAGTAAGTAAGTCCCTTCGGCTGCTCCCTTGTTTGCACTCGGGGTCGCCACAGCAAATCCAAGGTGGATCTGCATGTTGATTTGGCATAGGTTTTATGCCGGATGCCCTTCCTGACGCAACTCCACATTACATGGAGAAATGTGGCAGGGGTGGGATTTGAACCCAGAACCTTCCGAACTGAAACCAAGCGCATTAACCACTTGGCCACCACCCCCTTATTTTATCATAGTTATTTGACAATATTGAAAGAGTAAATAAGTTTCTGAAGCAAATGTTTCATTTACTGTTTCAAGTGTTTTGCAAATTCATTTTCATTTTTAAAGCTGTTGTTTTAATTAATGTTTTAGATATTTTTGAAACTCAGCATCTGAATGAACTATTAAGTGTTTTGGTCATTGTGGGGGGTGGGGGGGGGGTTTGGGGGGAGATCATTTTTTTGGAGCAACTGTTTCATTTAATTTTCCAAGTGTTTCGAAAGAGGAAAATGTTTAATGGCAGAGATGCTTGGTTCACAGTTTAAGAAAATCTTGTTCAGGAAGGGTTTAAACCCCAAATCCACTCCTTAACTCTGCCTTTGTCTCCATGTACATTATGCTAACCATATGCCAGCCTTCATGTCGGGAGAATTACAGAGTGTTTGTCTGGGTACAGCCATGTTGAGAGCAACCCATCTCTGTGAACGCTTCAGCCTCGAGGCTATAGACAGACCCCTGGGACCAGCCGGCACTCGAGGGCCTATTTGTTCAACAGAATGTGTTATTCTATCACAGCAAGCCTGTCACAGCAGCAATCATTCAAATACCCATTCATTTCTACAGCTCTGAATCCTCTGGCCTCCACATACCATTATGGCCCGTTTATGTTTAGTTTGGAGGTCGGTTGTCTCTTTCATTCATAGACATGGATGTTATTATTGCTCAGAAAATCATTCATTTGTACCTGTCCAATGTTTGTTTGGATATATGACAGGAGCCTCCAACTGCCTAAATCGTAATAAGAAAACATCAAATAACTGCCATTGATGGCTATCCCTGCCACTGTGCCCAAAATTAAAAAGTAATCCTAATAATGATGTAGTTTAGTCAAAATAACTATTAACATGGTAGAAAGAGTAACTGATCTGAAGTGACACAAGGACATTTTATTTCATTTACTTTACTTACAGTACCACTGTATGTTTAAGAGCTTTGGCCTAGTCATGCATCCTGTAAAATGCAGTGAACGGATGAACAGACGGACAGACAGACAGACAGATGTACAAAAAAGTAATAAATCAGAGAAGGAAACCACTGCTGTTTGATTGATTAACAGCCTTTACATGCTCAAATTCACATAACATGGTTATACCTCCTCACAGGTCTATTCGGGGTTTTCATGTATCCCATAATCCCTTGCACACCAGAGAGTCGCTGCAGTCAAAACAACATAGAGAATCCACATGATGACAATTGTAAATGAATATTATACTACAAAAATGTAATTTTTTTTATGCTTTTCCTTACGTTAATAAGAGACTGCTGCATGATACATGCTGAAAACTTGCTAAAACAATTATAACAAATAATCCGTGTCTGCTACATTGGAATTTAATAAGCGCAAACCGAATTTCAGACATATTATATATATTAGTCTGGAACAAAGAGGACAAACAGTTTTGTAAAGAACAATAATCAAGACGTTAAAGAGCAAACTTCACTTTCCCCAGAACAACATGATCAGGAAGCGAGCATAGCTCACAGCAGCTCCCATTGAAAATAACGGAGAGACAGACTGTGATTCTCACGTTTACATAAAACAAACGCAATAACAACATCCATAAACCGAGAGAATATATTCACGAGAGTTTTAGGCACAATATAAAAATAGGTTTATGTTGCTATGTTAATGCTGTTGTCCGTGTGCAGCGATTAAAGTAAAGCGTGATCAGGGTGTCTCAATGTAGTTCTCAATGTTACTGAGATCTCGCAGCGCGGTGACCTCTCTGAGGTTTTGCAGGATTTGAAACCTGAAAAGACTCAATGGAAAGGATTTTGTATGAATTTAGCAAAGAAATAAAAAGGGAGCAAAAAGACGGTAAATCGGGTCTGTGAGAAAAGGTGTTTCCACAACTTAATCAGAGCAATCCAGAGTTATTTTGTGACTATTAATCCTGAAATAATTCAGTCACAAACCTGCATAAACTGCACAGTAAGGCTTTTGCATGAATGAAGCTGAACCAGACGCTTCTTCATTCTCTCTCTCTCTCTCTCTCTCTCCATGTAGCTTGAAATAATGAGGCTGTTTGTCAGTTTCTTTCATTTTGTAGTATTATAGGTCTGTCTTGTATGACAATAGTAAACTTTAAGTAACTAATCCATTTAAGTTTATCTAAAGGTAAACTACATATTTTTTACATATTTATTTATTTTTTAGAATTTAAAGACATACTACAATCAAAAAATGTTTGTAGCAACCAACGGAGCAGGGAAAGGTCTGTGTATGTCCTCTTTTTACATGTGTACAAAACAACTTAAAAATGCAATCAACTGATGGAGACAAAATACTTGAAGTGACTGTCCTTGAGCCACGAACTAACTGATTAAAAGTGAAGGTAACAGCAATAACTTTTATCCTTCTGATCTTTTTCTGTACTTTTGTGATATCTTTTCCCCCAAGAATTCAAAATTTTGAATTCCAAAATGTTAGAATTAAAGAAGCGCCTTTAGGCTTAAGGTAAAATTCATTTGTTGTACTGCAACATGCTACTAAGAGGCAATACAGACAGTTTTACGTCATTTCATTATAGCATTATGCACTTTAATATAGCCGACATGGAGAGGGCTGGTGTTACTGAAGTTGCTGTAATTTATAAAGAAAGAAAAATAACTATACACGCAATAATTGTTCATATCCCAACTGAAAATTTCAGACCTGATTGGCCATGGCGGAGGTATGTGCTTTGCATGTGTCCCCATTTTTACGGTGGTCCTGAAGTGCAAAACAGAACAGCAAATCGCACAGCACAACAGCAAATCAAAAAACACAACAGCAAATCGCACAGCACAACAGCAAATCGCACAACACCACAGCAAATCGCACAACACAACAGCAAATCGCACAGCACAACAGCAAATCGCACAACAGCAAATCGCACAACACAACAGCAAATCGCACAACACAACAGCAAATCGCACAACAGCAAATCGCACAACACAACAGCAAATCGCACAACAGCAAATTGCACAGCACAACAGCAAATCGCACAACAGCAAATCGCACAGCACAACAGCAAATCGCACAACACAACAGCAAATCGCACAACAGCAAATCGCACAGCACAACAGCAAATCGCACAGCACAACAGCAAATCGCACAACACAACAGCAAATCGCACAGCACAACAGCAAATCGCACAGCACAACAGCAAATCGCACAACACAACAGCAAATCGCACAACACAACAGCAAATCGCACAGCACAACAGCAAATCGCACAGCACAACAGCAAATTGCACAACACAACAGCAAATCGCACAACACAACAGCAAATCGCACAGCACAACAGCAAATTGCACAACACAACAGCAAATCGCACAACACAACAGCAAATCGCACAGCACAACAGCAAATTGCACAACACAACAGCAAATCGCACAGCACAACAGCAAATTGCACAGCACAACAGCAAATTGCACAACACAACAGCAAAAAAGAAAGGACAACAGCATTAACCAAAACGGAAAGGTAGGTACCTTCGGGCGATACGAATCATCGCTGATTGGACGGTGGTCCGTAGGTTTACATGTTTTCAAAATATGAGCGCCGCTATTGAAAACATACGTGCTCTTAAACTTGAAGGTCGCGCGTTGAGTGTCGTCACCGTCTTCTTTTAGCCTTTTCCCACAATCACTGCAGAAGTTTGGTTTTCCTCGAACTTGTTGCCACAGTTTTGGCAGTACATCACGGCATGTTTGTTTGTTTCTGTTCATCTGGCACCTGACTATACAGTATTCCGGTTCACAGGACAGGACAGTCCGCCGTCCAATCAGCGATGATTCATGTTGCCTGAAGGTACCTACCTTTTGTGTTTTGGTTAATGTTGTGTTTTGCACTTCAGGGTTAACATACATTGTTTTTATCCACATTCATATTAAGTTATTGTACTGTAGAATAGTTTCCAGTTGGTTACAACCTTAAAGTGACTTTATCAACTTGGCTTTCTTACTTCCAATGATGATTTTCTCGAACATATATTGCATTAAAATAAATAAATAAAATTAGCACGTTTTAGCCCTTCTACCCATTTCAAGGCTCCATCCGTGTTCCTGAGTGTTTTTCTAATTGAAAGTGATATCTTATTGCGAGTCGTTGGTCAGAGCCCGTGAAGAGTGGCGGTACAAAAGGCCTGTCAGGGTTGATGGATCTTCAACACAGCTGGGATATGGGTCCCCAGACCAAAGCCAATAAGAGCAGGGCCCATATGCAAAACCAGAGGCTCAGAGCTGCCGAGCCGCAACTCGCACAATCGCTTGCACACACGCAAATACAAGCACACGCACACAAAGCCCTGATCAATAGCATATTCTTCGGAGGTGGACGAGGTTGCGCTGAAATACATAACTTGGATTAGACTGACTGATATTGAAGAGAGGTGTCGGGAGCTGTGAAGAGTTTCTTGTAGTATTTTGTGCTGAGTTTTTTTTTTTTTTTTCTCTCTCTCGTTATAATCAATGCGACATTTGGGCTTGGCTGGCTGATGATAGCCAGTCACTACAGATTAGCCTGGGTGAGTAATGGGAGCCCCATGGAGGAACGTAATGCAATTCAATAAGTGCGGCTGTTTGATGGAGTGTGGTTGGGTGATGATGGTATTTTTGGTACTGGAGTGACAGCAGGGGCGGCTGCAGAGGTCTTTTTTGTTGTTGTTGGGGCTAGGTGAGGGCATGATTATGTACCAGTGTTAAATGTTCAAACATGCATTTTAAAGTAATTCTGAAGTAACTACATACAGTATATGTTGTCCATATACAATACAGCCTAGATTAAACATCATGTCAAATACAATTTTGAAAGAACACTAGTGAAAATTTGGAAAATTTGGGGATAATATGGGGGCTACTGCCTCATAAATCAGTAAAGCCGTCTATGTTTTCATTAGCAGATGGTTTTTATTTTAAACAACTTATTATTATTATTATTATTATTATTGTTGTTGTTGTTATTGTGAGGCAGAGGTGGTGGCCAAAGTGGTTAAGTGAGCCTGTTTCCAGGGCAGAAGGTTCCTGGTTCAAGACCACGCCTGCCTCTTCTCCATATCACGTGGAGTTGGATCAGTAATCATATCTGCCGATCTGAGGTAGATCTGCTGTGGTAACCCCAAGTGAAAGAAGTGAGACTTACTCATTATTATTATTATCTGTGAAGGTGAGATTAATACTTGTGCATCCTGATGTTAATTTTAGTCCGTGTTTATTTGTAAGATTAGAACGTATAATGTCTCATACAGCTTCCTGCAATAATCCTGTCACTCGCTGTGGTGAATATTTCATCTTAATCTCAGTCTTAATTTACTGTTGTACTCCTTGAAAAACAAAACAATGCCCACCTTTGATGCCAGTTAATTAGGGGGATATGAATATTTCAGTGCTCTGCTACACAATGGTGGCTGCACACAGATAGCATTCACAACAGCTCCTAATGGAATATTAATAAAGTACTGACATGGTGGTGTTCTTTCTTATGCTCAGCTTTCAGTGGACGTGCACGCAGACCTCTGGTCAGAATTATGGACATTACTGAATTTTAAGTATGGCATTTTATATAAAGTATTTACAGAAATACATGCAAAATAACATTTTAGACAGACAGACAGGAAAATGTGTACCTGCAAACATGCATGCGTGTGTGTGTGTGTGTGTGTGTGTGTGTGTGTGTGTGTGTGTGTGTGTGTGTGTGTGTGTGTGTGTGTGTGTGTGTGTGTGTGTGTGTGTGTGTGTGTGTGTGTGATGTTTATGGAAATCTGCAGTTTTGATTGTATCTACATCAAATCTGATGTCCTTGGGTCACTTGACCTTGTATGGGCATATTTAAAATATTTTCTTGCACATTTAGCAGAATGTTGATACCATTCCACGTGCAGCCAACCTTGTCGTGGCGATAAATAACTTAAAGGAAAGTCCTGGCAAACCCATAAATTTGTAAACAGGGCGAGTGGGTAAGATCCCATGTGCCCTGGGAGGGAGGAACACGCCCCCATCAAGGAGTTACTGAACAAAGCTAACAGACTAACCTCACCTCGGGTGTTTTATTAAACCATTTTTTATAACCCGATCTCACACCAAGTTTGTGATTGCGTCACAAAAATTGATTTAATCTATTAGTTTGTGATACCATCACAAAAAGGTTTTCTGATGGTATCATGGAATTTGGGGTGACATGGGGGGGAGTTGGGGTTATGGTTAGGGTCAAAATTAGTGAGTAAAGGGTGACCACATCACAAAAAATGTAATATGTTTATTGACAGTATAAAAAACAACAAACGCGAGACTGGGCTGTATGTTTGTGAAATGGATGGAGGTTTTCTTGGTGGCTTTGGTTGAGTATTAGACATTATGACCAGATTGTTGTCTCAGTAACCATGGAGTGTTAGGGTTCATGCAGCTAACGTCAGCTACGCTACGATACCTGTCAACATGTTAACCATGCTAACATAATTTAAATAACGCAAAAATGTCACTTGATTGAAATACTGTACTATACACGTTAGATGATCTGTTAGGACAACAAGCCATAGTATTACACGTATTTGACATCCTCTTGCGTGACGTGACTTCTAAAAGATTATGTCAGAAAATAAACTTCTGCTAGCTAACCATGCTAAAACCACATTTCCCATAACACATTTGCGGTTCCCTATTCTTTGTCTGTACTACCTTCTTCAAACAAAGGAGGAAATGTTTAATTTGATTTCAAATAAACAGGTCGATACAATGCAGAACATGAAACAATAATTGCTATGACTGTAAATCATAATTTCTTTTTCAAAACTTAAATGGCAGAATGTAGCAACTTCATTACTTACTTTACCTTCTGCATTTAACATGTATTAAACTTTTTTCTGATGAAGAGAGATTTATCGGTCACTTGTCACAAGGATGACAAGGCGCTGATGTTGCAAGCTGCTGCTGTCTGAACCTTCAACACTCGGTGATCTGAACTTGAAACATTAACAGAAGTTTTATATATAATAAAGGCACTTGTGTGTGTGTGCGCACATGCACACACACAAGTTTTAGAAACACATGTTTTAGAAATGTACAGTTTTCATCCTACGCACTTGAAATTTGGTGTGTTCATGGCTTGTGTCGCTTGGCTCCATATGGGCACATTTATAATATATTTTAACGAGCGTGTTGCCTATGGGGATCCACGGGCTCTAGATTGGGTAGTGTTTATAAAATAGGTAACTGACATTTTTCAAGGGTGGTAATAAATTTTGCAAAGTTTTTATCATGATTTTAAGTGAAAGTGCAGGAAATTAAAATGAGAAAGTTTTGTGAATAATTGTATTTTTTATTTGGCCACTTTAGTTGATGTCATTAAAACTGTTAACATTGAGATATTTCCTGTGATTTACTGCTTATAGCACTTGAGGATAGAGAATATTCAGTGTTACTAATGTACTCGTATTATCTGCAGTACGAGTCCTTGTTTAGAGGTTGCATCAATTATAACACGTCAGAAAGTGATCTTGCTCTCGAAAAAGCCACATATAGCTGTCCATGTGCGGCCACTTGACTTTTAATACATAGGTGATTTACTGCCCCCTGCTGCATGTGAGTCCAGAATATTATTATCAACGTCCATTGTTCACTGTTATTTGCTAATATCCCAAATTTCTTCAAAAACATTAGTCCCATGAACTTTACGTTTTCACGGCGTTCATCCTTGACTCAATACATAAGCATACCAAACGGCAAATGTCAGCTCTCCCCAGTTTTTCCGTGATCAAAGCCATACACACGCATGCACACATACATGTACACAAAGGCCACTTGGCTTTTAATATATACAGTGGATGAGCATTTAATAGAATATTTACATTTTCATTTTGACAGCTGAACATTGGGGCTTGGTGTATATCACAAATGTCTATGTAAATTGACACCCGGGCACATTGCTAGCTTAGTATAATCATAATATTTAATAAAATGTCCAAAGTCAATTCTCAGTATGATTGACGGCTTGGGCATCACTGCACAGAGCTTTGCCTCCAGAGATAAAATATAACTGGCTGTTATACTTATTTCAAACAAATATAAATAAATGTTAATACAAAACAGTACAATGTGTCACTGAATGTCAGGAACAACTGATAAAAATGACATGTTTCCATATGTTGCCTACCAGTCAGTGTACACTGGAAAAGTGGAAAGTAAACAATAACAGTGACTGATTGTATTCTCTCCAATAAAACACCCTGATTGACTGTATCAAAGACTACAGCTAGCTTCAAGAATAACAACAACAACAGCATGCATAGCCACCAACAAATTGTTCACCACTTTAGTAAGTGCAGTCTCTGTGGAATGATGTGCCCCAGACATAGACTGCAAAGGCTCTAAAAGATCATTCCCTTACAAATATGTATAAAGTGACTAAACAACCACTTTTTCCAAAACATTTGACAAAAATTATAAATTGGAAATGGGTATTTAAATGATTAATACCTTTAACCTAACTTTCTATGACTGGGAAAGAACTGACAGTCATGAAAAGTAGAAATATTTTTAAACCATTTCATTGATTGAAGTTCAATAAATATTCACATAAATCTTCCATTTACTTTGTCGCTGCTTCGCATTGCATTGTATCTGTTGTGTTTAGACAAAAAGACAGACTGATGTCTGAAGCGTCTGGACTACAAACTAAGCGGCCATCTTGTACTGATCTGTGCATGCGTGCCAGGAAGTTAACACAAGCATGTAACTTCTTCAGTCGGCACACCTGTACTTGGAAATGAAATCTGCAATAAACTGAAGTTTTATTTGAATTTTTATTGAAATTGTGGGTGCACACGTGCAGAGGATTGAGCATGCTGAATTAAAATAGAAGTCTATAGGAAAGATGATAGGTTAAAACATGGCGTTGTTAGAAGGAAGTGGTAGCAAATTTGACACCATACAGGGCTATTATATACAGAGCCATCTTAACGTTTGATACAAAGTGCTTTCATGCAGGTGCTATTGTGTGCACAACTGTGTCTTTTGAGCCAGTTTAAAAAAAAAGTGCATGCATGCACACAATAAACCGCAAACTGACTGAGCACTGTAAAAAGGTCACAGGCGATAGAAAGTGTGGAATAAAATTCATTACTAAAGACAAATGATGGAAAAGCTTGAGCAGTGACGCACATCAAACACAGCTGAAACGCTGCCCAGTATAAATGTACACATGCGTGACCGCGGGTGTAAAGCTGAAAAAACAGTTTAGAGATTAGCACACAGTTCTGTGGAGATGGCCCTTAGCTCGAGAAAGAGACGGTCATATTTTGTTCAAAATTCTTCTGAGATTTAGTCATTCCAATTCTTAAAAGTGGCAAGGTACATTTTCTTTTTCTCTCAGTTTATATATAAACTGAGAGAAAAAGAAAATTGTGTGCATGCATGCACTGTTAAACCGAACACTCCATTTTAATACAATAATTAAGTTAATGTAACTCAAACTTTCAAAAAAGTTCTAGTCACTTATTTCTATTAATTAAAGTAACAACACAGATGGTGATGGAATTCCAAACAATTAGAAGTATGAATCAATTTCTGTCAAGAAATTTTTGATTTTTTAATTTAACCTTTATTTAGCCAGGTAAGTTATTAAGAAAAAAATTCTTATTTACAATAACGACCTGGTAGACAATTGGTTGCAGAAGCTTACATACACATTAAATCATCATGGACATGAATGCCATGACAATATTGGGCTTTCTATCAGTTCTTCACTGTTAAACCAAACACTCCATTTAAATACAATAATTAAGTTAATGTAACTCAAACTTTGAAAAAGTTATATTCACTGATTTCCATGAATTAAACTAACTCAAAAATGAATTGCTGTCATAACAACTCAGTTCCTTTAAGTGCATTTAAAGTTTTGGGGCATTTACGTGTTGGTGATGTATTTCCAGTGCATTCCAGTCACTCATTTTAATTGAGTTTATGTAACAGAGGCCAGCAGGTGTCGCTGTGCATATGTAGTTAGTAAACCTCACTCCCAACAGCTCAAAGAATTCTCTGGTCACAAGGACAGAGCCCTGGGTTTTAGCCTTCTGGTTAGAGTCCAAATTCCATGCTGGAGTTCGTAAGTTCGTGTCGAGTCAACAAGTAAACCAAAGAATGCCGCAAAAATCAAATCCAAAATGTAATGCAAATTTTTTAGGCAGAAATTTATGTCACTTTTAATTGAAAAACATAAACTAGTTTAATTAACTATAAATTGTTAAGTTACTAAAACTTTAACAATTAAATTTTTGAAAATTATTTTATTTAAGTTGGTAAACTCAAATGGTTTAAGGTGATCGGTTTCCTCAAATGGTTTGAGTTCAACTAACTCACTGAGTTTTACAGTGTAGCATTCTTGCCTTATGACATCACAAATGAGGCCACAAGTCAAAATTCTGGTTGCCCTCTTCTGTCAGTTGGCAGAAACATGTGCTTTCTCCGGAGAAAGTGAACGCTGCCAATACCGTGTATGACACACGTGATAAAAAGGTGCAAAATTCACATCAGTTTCACAACATTCTCCAGTGTTCTGCTTCATTTTCTTTATACCACCAAAGATTTGCATGAATATGCTCACAGATCCCACCAGGGAAATATTTGGGAGACAAAAAGCATTCCTGTGCCAACAAAACATTTCAAAGCTGTTGTTTTACATTTATTCATTTAATTATTCCTCACATTCATGCCAAACCCGTAATAATTTTCACATTAACACCTGCTGCATTTCCCAGGTGTACGCGTGTGTGTCTGTTTAATTCTCATCGTCAGTCTGGCTTCTAAACACCGGTCTTTATAATGTTAGAAAGTTCACATACAATCCATTAGGAACTGTGTCCTCACCATAAGGATGGACATGTAGTCAGAACATGACAGACATTCAGATTTAGTCTCCTTCTGTTCCTCGTCGTGGCGCCGGATCGCACTAGCGATCGCACTAGCAGTGCTTGCGTTATTCATGGACACACTCATTTCCTGCAGTGGCGGCGGCACGGTTCGATAGCAAAGCTGTAAAACAGTTTCAGCTACCCATAAACACATTTGATGAAAACAAATTAGGTGCAAGAAATATAACTGACAGAAAACATAACAGGCGGCAATGGAATTACATTAGAGGGGATGCTAGACGCCGCCGCAAATAAATGTGCATTTAATAAATGGATAAATACAACACATAAAGCTCTATGTCACCAAAACTCATTCATCATTTGAATGTTGCCTTTTTTTTCCCCCCAGTAAATCTGGCATTAAAACGCCTTGGAAGCGCATGTGAGGCCGTAACAAGTTGACGCTTTCGCCGCTGCTTTTGACGTGTTGACAATCCGCGCCTGAAACATCGCTTTGGGGGAGGGAACTTTCAGATGAAATCGCTAATGGCAATAATCTTTTGACAAACATGAGATGAAAGTCACTCTGATTTGTTGCAGTGACGCAGTACTATTCTCGTTAATGAATTTTTAATATCCTTAATGACAGGAGAGGAACGATGTAATTAAAAGAGCAAGTTAGGAAAAAATGCTGACTCCGACTCTTTATGGGGACTGTTTTAATGTTATTTTAATTGGAACTAACACATTATCTTAATGAACAGATTGCCTCCCCTATAGCGAGCTCACACTAGCCACGATGACGCGTTTCAAGAAGACCTTGCAGGTTTAAAGAAATGTGTATGGCTGCACGAGCTGCAGCGTTGTTTATTTCGGTCAGTTTGTTCTTCTACAGGTGTTCCGTCACAGGGATGAAGGACAGACTCAGTCACTGCAAAAGCTTTGTGGCATGAAATGCGTGCATAAAACCAATCGCGACCAACAAGCAGACAAATTGACCACTCCAACAACCTGGACACCGTTGACACCTTTCAGTGTTCTGTCCAGTTTTTTTTTTTTTTTTTCTAAGGGGAAGACATGGGGAGGTCAGAATGTTTCGTACCCTGGGACGCTTTGGCCAGTTGAGTTTAATTTGGGATTTACAAGTGACACTGTGCCCCTGTGGCTGTCTTCTTACCGGGCAAGGTTTATGGAGTGAGACAGTGGGGTCTTTTCCTTGTGATTAGCAGGCATGCGACCAGCCATGCACAAAGTATTATAGCCCACAGCATTATGTATCAGAGTTTACAGACCCCCTCCCCATCTCCGCAGACCCCCTTTGCCGGCCGCCAAGCCCCCCCGCCTTCACTCACACCTTTGGAAGGTCAAGTCTTTCAAACAAGTCAATAACTAATGAAGATGTGCGAGGTCTCTACTCGGCAAGGTAAAATACTAAAGAAGGGGAATTTTCAGCTAAAAGTGAAGAAGCAGGAAAACAGCACCCACAAAAACAGATTAATAAATGATTTGGGTGTTTCCAGACGAGGAGGAACGCGGCGTATGAACTGTGAACAGCCACATGACGACCCGGAGGCTTATCTCACGGAGGCTGTTTGGCTTAAGCCGCGGCATTAATACACTGATAGCCTACGGAATAGCCAAGCATAAAATGAATGTGAAAGGATGAAGAAACAACAAGAAAAGGGAGGAAGAAAGAGGATGAAAGTGGTTAGGCCTCCTGCTTAACAGAGCAGAAATATAGAACTACCACAAGCATTACAGGGAGGCTCCTATTGATACCAGTGTTACTTCTGAGATGTGCGTTTGTTCATTCTTTACCAGCAAAACCAACAACTAGCAGAAATAACTTTGGAGAAAGTTGTCAGCTAGGTGACCAAAAAAATAAAAAAAAATGCTAAAAGTGAAAGTATAAAGGATCACCCATTCATCCAGATAAAACAGTGGACCTCACTGTGAATGAAATTAAACTAAAACAGATTTTTAAAATAAACGGGTATTGTAGAAAGAAATCCTCACTCCATTCACTGTAACCCAGCCCACTGCAGAGGCTTTTATCCCTTTATTTTATTGATTAAAAAAAAGTCCCAGCGGCACTAAAACATACAGTCAATGATTAATGTCCCTCTCAGAAAAAGAAATTATATGGAATAAATTAAACTACTGCAGCAGCAAATTGAAAAATAAGAATGTAAATGAGCTTTGAATACTTAATATCATAGAGAAAAATAGGCAATGAGGCCCAAAAATGATGAGGGATTAGCGCAGAAACATGACATTAGCTCTAATGGCAAAGAGTAGATTTTCTCTACTGTCAAAATTTAACTGTCGCATCTGATTTTCTGGCAGGTAAATGAAAAATGGGGACTCGGCGTGTAGCAATTGAAAACTCGAGCCATGTTCACAAGGTGAAAAATGTAGAAGCTTATCAGTGCTCCAACTCTGGGATAAGGGAACGTAGAAGTAATAAGTTTTTAAATTAAAGGGACAAATGTATCATATAGATAGATGCCTTATATGGTATAATGTTACAAGTGCACTCTTTACTAGGGATGTCCTGATCCAGTTTTTTCTTTTACCCTGATCCTGATCTGATCCATTTAATCTTGAGTATTGCCGATACCAAGTCCAGGTCCAGTTATTGGATTATCCTAGATAACACACTTTCCCATCAGTACACTAAAGTCAATCCATTGTATGCGCTTGATAATTGAACAGCTCTGCAATGCTTTAAGAAAAAAACTACCTGCTATCCAAACTGCTCCTTTATGATTTTTTTAAAAAATATTATTGTTTTTAACAAAACAAAGTAATCAAACTGAATATTTTTATATGCCACTTATCAATTCCACTTCGTGAAACAATGACGAGCATTCACTTCAAAGAAACAGTACGTGAGGATTGGAGTGTTTTGATTCTCATGACTAGGTGTCAGGAATGACAGTCACAGGTGAGGTAAAGAAGAGAAGGCAGAAAAGATACACACTCCTGTCCAGTTGGTGGCGGTAATTCCCCGTGTCCATATAGCATTTATTTCTTACTACCAGTATCTTTTTTAATTGTTCATGAGAACAAAATGAGAACAGCACACCTGTGGCTGTAGAGAGAAAAAGTACCACATTTTTTTCCCCCTAGAGCACTTCGCCTTTTTTTGTGGCTGCTTGAAAGTTGCTGTACTTTCCAGAAAGGTGCTGTGTTGTCATTCCAGCACCTTTTAAGGCAACCAATTAGATGGTTGAGAGATTTGTAATGCAAAATCACAATAGAGACAAAAAAAAAAAAAAATCTGTGACAGCAGATTGGACAGACGCTATGTTCCTGCTGATGGTGAGTGCTTTTATCACAGTACTTATTATAACCGAGACATTAGCCGTTTATTGTCATTACAGAAACAAATCCCATGAGGACCACATTTTCTTTTTAATAAAGTACTGGATATAAATGTCTCTCAGAGAGAGGATGCCTCTCTCTGCTTTTCTGGCAGAAAAAAAAAAAAAAACAGGATATGGGACATAATGTGTGAACAGGTTGGTAACTGTCAATAAAATATACAAAATAAGAAGTAAAAGCAGTAGAAGACAAATGTATAAACAAGCAAAAAGCTACATGGAAGCATCTTCCTTTACAAATAGACAGGTAACATATTTGAAGCGAACCAGAGCATTGATAGGAATCTGACACTGACCACTCACACACACACACACACACACACATATATAAATATATACATTTGAGTGTGTGTGTGTGTGTGTGTGTGTGAGACAGAGAGAGAGAAGGATCATACACACATCATAACTGTGTGATTTCCTCTCTCCTAACGTGCATTGGAACAAATACGTTCTCTGACAGTAGCTGAAACATTTTTCCGCTGCTATCCTGCTGCCGACTTTTCAACTCTAGTTATCCTGCTGGAGAGAGGAAAGGTGTGAACTGTATCATCCGAGGTCCCGTCAGTCGGAACCTTTAATTATAACTTCACAGTATCACTTACAGCAACCTTGCTCAGATGCTAAAACCCTCCGAGGCTTGGTTACTCTACCTTACTTAATCTGAGAGGGAAGCACTCAGACAGCGCTATATCATCAGCCAATTCAATCAGACGCCAGAACACCACCGCATTCTGCATCGGAGCCCAATCACTGCAAGAACACCGCCAGTCACATGACCGAGCTATTTAGCATCTGACATCGACACCTGTTTTTTTGCATTGTGGTATTGTTATTTGCCCCTCCCCCTGAGCCGCTCTCAGCCTGTCTCTTTCCAGAGGCATAGTGAGGTCTGTGCGCGCAGAGCTAAAGACGCTATAAAAATTGCTGAGGTATAAAATTGAAAGTGCTCAAGCTGTCTGTGACTGGAATTGCTGGCTGGTTCAGGCCTGTTGGAGGTGGTGAAAGATCCCCGGCCAAGACCAGCTAACGTTATAAATCAGAGAAAGTTTGGGCTTGTTTGTTTACATATTACAGGTTTTACTGTGGGCCTACGACAGTACACAAAGAGCTGTGCTTGGCCCGGGCTATTGTATGGGTCATAAAGCTAAAGAATATAATGTCTCTGTGCAACCTACACCACCCCTCTTGTACTTGTTCAGCAGTAATACTCTTTTGCTCAGTTAAAGGAAACTTGCTACTGTATTAAAGGACCAACATTTGGGAAAGGTCAAAAATCTATTTTTCATTCATTTTCTGCCGCTTATTCGGGTCCGGGGTGCAGTGGCAGTAGACCAAGCAGCTCATCCTACACTTCCCTACCCTTGGCCAAGTCCCTAAACTCTTCGTGGATGATCATCCTTTTCATTGGATTAATATATTGAACCTGTTACTGGAATAGAGTGAGGGTTATTTAAGAGGGGTGAGTAGTCAAATCAAAACTCAAAATATTCAGTCTTTCATAGAAAACAAAATGGTCCATTGTGTCCAACTTTAGCTCCAAAAATTCTTTGTGTATGGCTTCCAAAATTAAAAACTTTCATCCAGAGGTTTTAATACCAACGTCAACCAGAGGGCCAGTAAAAGCTAACTGTAACAAACAAAAATGCAGGAGAGAACTAAATACAAGAAGAAGATATTTGGTTGTAAAACACAAAAAGATGGAAAGTTTGAGAGGCGTCTGGCTGTAGAGCCGTCCCCCTCCAACATGAGAGACAGACAGAGTGGCAACACCAGCCTTTTGACTGTGCCAACCAGAGTGCACCGTGATATACAGGAAATGTTGGCATGATGGTTATCTGTTTCAACAGTAACTTCAAGTGTTCAAGTTGTTTTTGTTTTAAAAGATATGGCATTTGATGGTGAATTCTTGCTTCTTCCTATGCATAAAATTACCTACCCCCCCCCAAAGTCAACAATGTTGTGCAAGAACTACATTGTGATGATGTACGTAGGAAGTCAAGTGCTCAGGTTAAGAAATCCACGGTTAAGTCACACTCTAAAACATGCATCAATGTGTTAGTTTCATTCATTCATTCTCGATACCCGCTTACTCTAATTAAGGGTCACACGGGGCTGGAGCCTATCACAGCAGCAGTGATGGGCACAGTTCAGCTAATCAGATAGCAGATAATTATCAAAGCTAATGTTTTTGCTATTGGATTAGCTTTTCAGATAAGATTTAAAATCATCATAGGACCAATTATCTTCCGATAAATTCAGTTACGATAACTTTCAGTCCGATAAAATTTTTTTTTGCTGGTAAAGTTTAACGGTCAAAAACGTTTGTAAACCCTAAAATCAAACATTTTAGTCCGTTTGTTGTGTTTTTAGCAGACTGGCTGCCTGTCACTTGCTGATGATGTCATCATTAAGTGCAAAACGTGAATGGCCGCTCAACACAGGGAGCATTGTGGGTAGTGTAGTTCAGGTTCACTTTGGACGTTACAGTGACTAGTCCACTCGACACAAAAACAAAACAGACTAATACTGTGTTTTACTGCTTTTGAAAGATGATGACAGTGTTTGAGGTTTTATTTTTTTATTTATTCATTTTTTGTGTGTTCTTTGTGTTTGTGATCCTTGAATTTACCCAGCAGCCCTTGCAGCGCTTAAAGTGAAACTGATTTATCAGAAGCCGACAGTGTAATCTGATGTGGCCGCGTACAAATCAATATTAATAGTTATCGGTTATTTGTAATAAAGATCTTTTTTTTTTTTTTTTTTTGCAGTTTATCGGTTTATCGTCATAAAAGATAACTTTTCAGTTATCTGATTAATGGTTATCAAAGCTAACTTTTTGGTTAGCTGTGCCCACCACTGGGGGAAGGTGTAGGGGTATGGTTTGAAATAGTAAAATAAAAAAAGGGACGTCATGGAAAAAAAGTGACTCATTTCGTGACGGGATCACGACAAAAAAAAACAAAAACATGAGGCTGGGCTGACCCTACTCTACACTCAGTACACAATGTAGGGGTTATGGGGTGGTCAGTGGGGGTTTTGGAGGAGGAGAGGGTACTATTACTACCCATGACCAGGGGATGATATCTTGTGTAGCCTACATTCCAAAAACATCCACTCGGGTGTTACCAGGAGTACACTGAGCCAAAATACTCATCCTTAAGAGAGATCAAGCTTGCACGTTATCTTCTCAGCTCTTTCCATGCTGTACGTGCACTCTCAGCTGCTCATGCACACCCTGCTTACAGCTTCTCAAACGCAGGTCAGAGACTCTGGCCTGCACCTGTTTTATAATCCACACAAGCGCCTCCATACATACACGCAGGTGGGAGTGTACATGGGAGAGAGAAAGCAGCACGGGCGAGGGAGCTCGAGCATAGTTGTGTGCAGGGTGTGTGGTCTGCTTGTTTTGTGACAGAGGCGCAGCAAAGGATGTATCCAGTCACAGCTGAATCTCTTCACTGATAAGCACAGATTTTTATTTCTTTTTTTAAGTATGTGCTGGATTTCTCACAAGCCTGACTGTCCTACTCATAGCGCTGCCGTGAATGTTCTCAGGACCGAATCAACACCACAAAGATCAATATTGGGACACAAACTAGGTGTCACAAACTGGTGGCCCAGAGGCCACATAAGGCATACGAGCTGGTAGTTTTCATCTGACGCCACAACTCGTTATGTGTAATGATGGAAACTAGAGCAAGTGTGCATACTGGCATAAACAATCAACTTTCCTGCAATGCTTTTAAAGAGAGAGGGTATTTTCTGTGGAATGGCTATTTTGAAGCATTAGTCAAAGATATAGCTGTGTTTACGGCTAAACTCTAGCGTGCATGTTGCCACAGCCGCGCCCATCTGAGCAAACCTGATCCTATCAGCTCTCAGAATGGAAGCAGAGTAAGTTCAGAGTAGTACTTGTACACGATCCAAACAAACAAATAAATAAATAAATAAAAGAAGTCACACATCACTTTTCTACTGGTCAGATAGTCTTTGGCCTTGAGTTAACTTGAAAAGTCAAGTTCAAGGTTATAACATTTTAAAGGGTAAGTTTGGTATTTTTGGGCAGCATGGTGGCTTAGTGGTTAGCACTGATGCATCACAACAAGCAGGTCATGGGACTGATTCCCACATGTGACCTTTCTATGTGGAGTTTGCATGTTCTCCTCATGTTTTGGGTTGCATGTGCCGGCTTCATCCCACATTTAAAGACATGCAGGTTAGATGACCTGGAAACTTTCGATTGTCCGTGCGTGTGCATGTGTGAATGTGTGTGTGTTTGTCTATATGTGGCCCTGCGACAGACTGACATCCTATCCAGGGTGCACCCCGCCTCACGCCCTATAAATGCTGGGATAGGTTCCAGCCCCCCATGACCTTTAATTGGAGTAAGCGGTTGAAGATGAGTGAGTGAGTGAGTGAGTGAGTGAGTTTGGTATTTTTCAACCTAGGCTCCATTTTTAGATGGTTTGGGATTAATGTCATCAGTTAACCAGCTAATTAATGTTACTTCATGGGGCGATCTAAAAGCACTCTCAGTAGACCACTTCATGTCTCCTCCACCGAACATATGAAAATGTTGTTACAGGTATCTGGTGGCACAGAGAGGATCCCTATGAGGTAGATATGCATTTTTACCTGATTAAAAGTAAATTAACTTTTTCAAACAATCAATTATATAGTTAGCCGCTTACCTTAGCCTCATAACTACCAGGCGGTGCTGCTCTCCAGTGAGTCATTACACGGTGACTGCTAATAAGGGCCTGTTTCTTACAGAACAAATCCATCACTGGCAGCATCATAAACATTTTAGAGGTGTGGGAACAGACTGGTTTTCTACCTGGATGGTTGTCATCCAGGACGCAAGAAGGTTCTGTGGTACTCTGAAAGCAGCAAAGCATAGCACCAGCACATGCTCCGAGACTTGACTTGACTTATTTCACTGTTGAATTTGTCGTACTTTTCACTATAATGTTGTCAGATGTGGTTACACAAGTTAAAGGTAAAAACTTGCTGGTTTTGTGAATAAAAACACACGTAACATATTATGTGTCCAACTTTAGCTCCAAACATTCTTTGTGTATGGCTCCCAAAATTAAAAACTTGCATCCAGAGGTTGTAATACCCACTTCAACCAGAGGGGCAGTAAAAGCTAACTGTAACAAACAAAAATGCAGGAGAAAACTAAATACAAGAAGAAGATACTTGGTTGTAAAACACAAAAAGGTGGAAAGTTTGAGAGGCGTCTGGCTGTAGAGCCGTCCCCCTCCACCATGAGAGACAGACAGAGTGGCAACACCAGCCTTTTGACTGTGCCAACCATAGTGCACCGTGATATACAGGAAATGTTGGCATGATGGTTATCTGTTTCAACAGTAACTTCAAGTGTTCAAGTTGTTTGTTGTTTTAAAAGATTTGGCATTTGATGGTGAATTCTTGCTTCTTCCTATGCATAAAATTACCCACCCCCAAAGTCAACAATGTTGTGCAAGAACTAGATTGTGATGATGTACGTAGGAAGTCAAGTGCTCAGGTTAAGAAATCCACAATTCAGTCACACTCTAAAACATGCATCATGGTGTTAGTTTCATTCATTCATTCATTCATTCATTTTCGATAACCGCTTACTCTAATTAAGGGTCACAAGGGGCTGGAGCCTATCACAGCAGCAGTGATGGGCACAGTTCAGCTAATCAGATAGCAGATAATTATCAAAGCTAATGTTTTGCTATCGGATTAGCTTTTCAGATAAGTTTTAAAACATCATCAGACCAATTATCTTCCGATAAATTCAGTTCCGATAACTTTCAGTCCGATAACTTTTTTTTTGCTGGTAAAATTTAACGGTCAAAACCGTTTGTAAACCCTAAAATCAAACATTTTAGTCCATTTGTAGTAGACTGGCTGCCTGTCGCTTGCTGATGACATCATCATTAAGCACAAAACGTGAGTGGTCGGTCGACGCATTGTGGGTAGTGTAGTTCAGGTTCACTTTGGACATTACAGTGACTCATCCATTCAACACAAAAAACAAAACAGACTAATTTTAACATTATTTTATTTTATTTCTTTGTGGCTGTAATTTAATCGCCAAGACTCGGTGGGGGAGAGGAGCTCTCACGGCACAGCTGTGTGTACAGAGGGAGGGACTTTTCTTCACATTTCGGCACTGTTTTGGATTTTAAAAAAAGGACACTTTATGTGGTTTATTTATTCAGATGAATCCCACTGAAACTAACAGGTAAGAATTTATATTTACTACATGTATTTTACTCTGTCAATCAATGCATTAATGGATGTATTTCGGTTGTTTAAGCCACAGGGTTCAAAGTATGTGAAAAAAGCGGCAGCTTTTAGCTCGTAAATGACGGTGTATCTAATACCGAGATAAACTGCTACTTCTAATGCTGTGTTTTACTGCTTTTGAAAGATGGTGAAAGGGTTTGGGATTTATTTTTTTATTTATTCATTTTTTATGTGTTTTTTGTGTTTGTGATCCTTGAATTTACCCAGCAGCCCTTGCGGCACTTAAAGTGAAACTGATTTATCAGAAGCTGAGAGTGTAATCTGATGTGGCCGCGTCCAAATCAATATTAATAGTTATTGGTTATCTGTAATAAAGATTAATTTTCTTGCAGTTTATTGGTTTATCGTCATAAAAGATAACTTTTCAGTTATCTGATTAATGGTTATCAAAGCCAACTTTTTGGTTAGCTGTGCCCACCACTGCCCAGCAGTCATAGGGCGTGAGGTGGGGTACACCCTGTACAGTATCACAGGGCCTATAGTGACAAAAATCTTTTTTCGTACCAGGCTGTAAACATGCTTATTTCTGTTCTAAAGTCGGATATTAACCTGCTCACTTTTAGAGCCTCAAGTGGCCAATCAAGGAACTACAACTTTTTCTTCTTCTGAGTGGGCTTCCTCTTCCTTGTTGACCTGGATAAGCTTTTTGAAGGTGGGGCTAGAGGGAGGGGCCGGACAACTGAGACAAGTCTGGCTGGAAACCTCCACTGTGGAAGAGTCCAGTCACATCTGGGAGCATGAGCTGGTGCTGTCGCATCCATCACACCCCTCTGGGTCCTGGATGGCAACCACCCAGGCACACAACCAATCCTTCCCCACCTCTCATAAGTAATCTTCTAAAAAGTGGTTCCTCAATATGAAATTGAACTACAACCATTGTTCAGAATTGGGCTTTAAATATGGAACCAGAAATAATAATAACACTAATAAATCAACAATAATGTATTTTAGTGCATTTCATTTATTAAAAGTAGGCACGTGCCAAATCTGACACCCACACAAATACACAGTCACACACATGGACACTTACACAAAGGGTGGGTTGGGGGATGGTGCGCAGGAAGGTGACAGGTAAACAAATTCAGTGTCATATTCTCCTGCTGTCTTCACTGTGCCACTTGGCATTTTAATGGAAGGGAATCTGATGTAACATATAGTGGTAACTACAACAGCAGCCTCGTACCAGAGGGGAAAACTTAACTCCTCAGACCTATGCATTAAACATATTGTAGAATAGAGTGTAACATTTATCACTGTCATTCCTAGAGAGTTTGTGTAAATTTAAATGCGCTCAAGCGTGCTGATTCTCCCCCTCCACAATGTATGCGCGCAATGCCACCCCAAAGCCCATTTTCCTGAAATCCTTCTCATTGTTCTGCACGACCATACCACCAAACAGCTATTCATCTTTGGGGAATATGCTGTACAGAAATGTCTTTGTATGTGCGCCTTTTTCTGTCTCCTGTCGCACAATATGTCCATCTATGTTTCATGATTTAATAATATTTATAATTTATTTTTTTAATCCGTAAATGTGCAGCAAGCCTGCACATTTATGTCACTATAAAATGTATTGCAAAAGATGATTTTGGTGAGGTATGTCTAAATGAAAAGGGATTTCTGTCCCCAATAAAGTGTATTTTATTAAGATTGTGTGAATAATTTTAATCTGAAGGGTTTTTTCCCCTTTCTAAATAAAGAGCCTGCAGCACATGCATTTAAGTCTTTGTGGATTATTCATCGCAAATACTATTCCAGAAATGTGAGCTGTTGTCAAATGAAATAGTAACGCTTATAAGCGAGAAATGCATCATGACGGTAGTGCACGGCAATGCCAGCTGACACTTTAAACATTAAAATAAATTACCTAACCTTTACAACTTGCAGTGCTAATAACAGGAAAAATGACAGATCATGGGTTATTATTCACTGAGAGAGCCTATACATAATAATGATGTCATCAATAATGAGCAGCTTGTGCACGTTGCAAAAAATAAAATAGAAATAAATAATAATAAAAAAAACCTATCAGTCGAAGTCCATGCCACAACAAAAACTAAAAAGGACACTCATATGATGTAAAAGGCTACAAAAAAACAAAAAGAGAAGGAATAAAGTGTGTCAGGAAAGGAAGAAAGAAAAATGTGCCACATTATGTTTCTGTTACCAAACAGCACTCATGAGTCAATTTGCCAAATAACACAAGCAGAACTTGACTGAGGAGAAACATAAGTGCTGTTAACGCGTAATGCTTTCAGTGACCGGCAGACGAACAATACATCTCATCAGACACATAACGTTATTATCCTGGAGGAGTTTTTGCACATAATGGTGCTCTTTCATTTTTGGCCGTGCCCTCCTGAAATCTGAAAGGAGAAGCAGCCGTCATGGAAGTCAGATTTTAAGCCTGTTGATGTGCTGCTTTAATGCTTTTTTCTTCTTTTACTTTGCACACAAATTTGCTCGACTTCAGCCCTCTGCAGCCGTGCACGTGCATGATATGTGCTTGTGTTCATGGCCGTGGGCACAGCTGGCACACATTTCAGAAGATATGCTGCGGAATTCTGTGTTTGTTTAGCAGCTTCACTGCTACTGCACATGGGTGGATATGGGTCGTGGGCGCCACCCGTTCTTTGGATGTCTGATTTTGAATTAAAAATCAGAAAATGAATTTCACAACTCGCTTTTGAAAAAACTTTTCTTGCCCGCTCAGGAAAACAAAAGATATTCATGTTTTTTTTTTCTACATAAAATGAATTGTGTCACTATGACTCTATTTGAAAAGTTCTAAAAATCGAAGTTTTGACTTAGTATCTCAAAAATACTAGAAAGTAAAGAGTATAACATGGGCAAATTAATGGCAAAAGTACATGTCAATCACTTCAGCACTTTTTAATATTACAATGATAAATTTGCACTTTAATTACAAATCATTGTTATCAAAAACATTCTGGTCCAACACAGAGATGGGCAGATATCACCTTCCTATATTGTGCTGAACCATATGTTTGAAGCTTTGAACGCATAAATTGAGACCAGGATTTCATAGTAATGCTTCGTAGTGTTCGGGCATCTGGTGAGTTTGCCCATTGGTCACCTACCTAGGGAGATGTTCCAGGCATGTTCAACAGGGAGGAGACCCCGGGATAGACCCAGAACACCCTGGAGGGATAATGTTTCTCCGCTGGCTTGGGAACGTCTCTGGATACCCCCTGGAAGTTAGACAACGTGACTGAGGAGAGGGAAGTGTGGGATGAGCTGTTGATCTACTGCCAATGCGACCTGGGCCTACATAAGTGGCAGAAAATGATGATGAAGATGATGATGATGATAGTAATGCTTTAAATATTATGAGAATGAAGTGAGTTTTTAATTGTAAGTGAAAATTCTGCTGCTGGAATGAACCAAATCTATAAAAGACAACAGATAAGAGGAATATTGCAGAATGTAACACAGATGGTGATGGAATTCCAATTAATAGTATGAATCCATTTCTGTTAAGAAATGGATACTTCGAGGTAGAAGCTTACATACACATTAAATCATCATGGACATGAATGCCAGGCAATATTGGGCTTTCTATCAATTCTTTGAACTGTGGTTTTTGGGGGGCAGAATATCTTCAAAAGAACAAAAAAAAAACAAAAAATTAGGTGGACACATTTTAATTGAGATGGAGTTTTCTGAAATCAACACAGGGTGAAAGAAATCAGTCTTTGGTCTCACCTGACCATAAAACCCGCCTTCAGAAAGTTTTAGTCTTTGTTCACACTTCAGTCTATCGTTAAGGTCTTGATTTTGGAGTAGGTGGTGTTCCAGTTTGTACCAGGGATATACTATGGTGGTTCCTTGCTCCTGACCATCCAAACAAATGTCATAGAAGCTGAGGGTGACAGTTTGGATCTTCTTCCAGAACTTGCCAAAGTCACTATAGTTGCCAATACTTCAGTATCAAATTTTCTCGAGTCCCGCCAGCGTATCAGTCACAGCTTTCAAAAAATGCATTGTGAAGAGGAAAACAATCCATGTAAGTCTCACCAGAGTAAACGTTTTTGTGGGCAACTCACTTTGTAACACAGCATTTCCATAAGATTTATCAAAAGACCAAAACTCAGTGTGGAGCATGTGCACACCACAGCATTGCTGTTTCTTCACATAAGCATTTTTAAATTCCAAAAATATGGAAAAAGAAACATGTTAGACAACTTATTAAATGTATATACAAAAATACAGTACATTGTTTTAAACTGATGGTCTTGGAATCTGTAGTTGTTTAGAGACAACCCTATAATTTATTTTTGGGCTCTTCAGACCTCATGAAATTACCACTCTTCAGATGAACTGTCTCTACAGCACTGTGAAGCTCACATATGTGTCCATCTCCTGCATTGTTTTGAGAAAGCTTAAACTGCTATAAATCTTAAAAAAAAAAAAAAAAAGATTTCTTTCTACTTTCCAATGACAACTCCTGATTTATGGCTTCAGTTTATAGACGATAGAACACATTAGAGCATATTGTGCATTTCACTAAGGGTCATTTTCAGAGTTTACTCTGCCTCTGCAGAAAATCTTAAATAAATTTAATTGTCTGCATCCACCATCAGAAATGACTTTATGCATTTTGCTTCATAATTAAGGCCTTTCACATCCATAAACTTAAATCACTGTGCACAGCTGTTGAGGTGTAATTAAAGCATTAAATATGTGAACGATCAACTCCCACTAAACAAGATGACACCAGCAGCCACCAGCGCACAGAACTTGGAGGTGAACGGCGAGCTGAGCCAGCCTCACAGAACCCACCGTCTCTCTCGCTCTCTCTTTGTGTTTCCTAACTCTTGGATGTCATTTCCATAAATCTCACTAGTTCTCCTCTGAAATGATGCTAACGCTGTTAGCTGATGATTTAATGATAGCGTGGATGAGGACAGTCATTCTCTCTTTTTTTCCCCCACTCTCCGCCTTCTGGCTGAGGATACAGTGAATCTGTGTGTTTTTAAAGACGAGGGTGTTGGCGCTCGTATCTCATCTGCCGCCATTGCGCCAAGGTCACTCCGTTGCTTTTCTTAATGTGATCAGGGGAAGTGTCACTTTTGCAGTTCTGTGGCAGTAAATAAGAACTGGCTCTAATTTGAATGTAGTGTACCAGAGGCCCTTTATGGGTTGTTAATTTAGTGTTTAAATACATTTAACAGTTGAGAGAGAGTACTGATTAGGCCGGCTTTCCAAGTGAAGGCTATTTTTCTCTCCACTATTTCCACGGACTTGCTATAGATTATTACAGGTATGATGTGACAGATGAATGCCATGCTTATTTTGAATTAAGAGGCAAGGTGAGCAATAAAAATTTCACATTTTCTCGAATAAATCCTTGTTCCATCCATCCATCCACCCCACTCCAAAGTGGGGTTCACCCTTAGTGTCTCCTTCAATTTTATTTACTTCTTTTGGTTTATTTGCTTATTATTGGCAGAAAGTGATATAATAAAACCACAACCACAGTATTATATATATAAGAGGTCTATTAGATAAGAAACCAACCCTTTTTTTTTTTAACTATATGGATTTGAATGACATGCGATTACACCAATCATGCTTGAACCCTCGTGCGCATGCGTGAGTTTTTTCACGCGTGTCGGTGATGCCATTTCCCTGTGGGCAGGCCTTGAGTGAGATGTGGTCCCGCCCTCTCGGCTGAATTCCTTTGTTTCACACGCTGCTCGAGACGGCGAGCGTTGCTTTATCAAAAAATTTTCTGGACCTGTGAGGAATATCCGAGTGGACACTATTCGAGAAATTTAGCTGGTTTTCGGTGAAAAGTTTAACGGCTGATGAGAGATTATGGGGTGTTTCTGTCGGTGTAAGGACTTCCCACGGAGCGGGATGTCGTGCAGCGCTTCCAGGCGCCGTCGTCGGCCTGTTTCAACCTGAAAACATCCTAATTTAAGGCTTAATTCACCCAGGACGTCGTGAGAGAACAGAGAAGATTCAGAAGAGGCCGGCATGAGGACTTTATGCGGACATTCCACTGTTTAAGGACATTTTGTAATGAAAGACGTGCGCGCAAATTCGCCGAGTCGTTTTTCATGATGACTCGGCGAATCTGTGTGCGCCGCAACATGAAAAACACCTCCGTGTTGAAAACCATTTGTAAAATTCAGGCGGCTTTTGATGGCTTTCAACAAGTGAGTAACTGAGAAATTGTTTAACAGCTGGGCATGTTCCAACTTGCCCGTTAAGGTTTCCAAGTGAGGTGTTTTTCCTGTCGCGACCCCCCGCGGTCGGGTCCGGCCCGACATGCGACTCTGCCTGCACGTTCTTTCATTACAAAATGTCCGTTAACAATGGAATGTCCGAATAAACTCCTCATGCCGACTTCTTCTGAAAGTTCTCTGTTCTCTGACGACTTCCTGAGTCAACAGAGCCTGAAATGTGGAAGTTTTCAACTTGAAACGGCGAGACGCTGCCGCCTCGAAGCGCAGATCGCCGTCAGGCGCCGTGGGCCGTCCTTAAAGTGACACTACCAGACCAAAATCTCTCATCAGCCGTTAAAATTTTTACCGAAAACCAGCTGAATTTATCGAATGGTGTCCACTCAGTTGTGCCTTACAGTTTTGAAAAAATTTTGATCAAACAAAGCAGCAGTCTCTGAGCCATTCCTAAACAATGAAAAAAATCGACGAGAGGGTGGGCGACTCCTCACTCAAAGACTGCCCACAGGCGAATGACGTAACCAACAGACGTGAAAAAACTCTCGCATGCCCACGAGGGTTCAAGCATGTCTGATGTAATCACACGTGATTCAAATCCATATGGTTTTTGAAAAAAATAATAAGGTCGGATACTTTTCTAATAGACCTCGTACACTCAACAAAAATATAAACACAACACTTTTGGTTTTGCTCCCATTTTGTATGAGATGAACTCAAAGATCTAAAACTTTTTCCACACACACAATATCACCATTTCCCTCAAATATTGTTCACAAACCAGTCTAAATCTGTGATAGTGAGCACTTCTCCTTTGCTGAGATAATCCATCCCACCTCACAGGTGTGCCATATCAAGATGCTGATTAGACACCATGATTAGTACACAGGTGTGCCTTAGACTGCCCACTGAAGAGGAGTGGACCAACATTCCACAGGCCACAATTGACAACCTGATCAACTCTATGCGAAGGAGATGTGTTGCACTGCATGAGGCAAATGGTGGTCACACCAGATACTGACTGGTATCCCCCCCCCCCCCCCCAATAAAACAAAACTGCACTTTTCAGAGTGGCCTTTTATTGTGGACAGTCTAAGGCACACCTGTGCACTAATCATGGTGTCTAATCAGCATCTTGATATGGCACACCTGTGAGGTGGAATGGATTATCTCAGCAACGGAGAAGTGCTCACTATCACAGATTTAGACTGGTTTGTGAACAGTATTTGAGGGAAATGGTGATATTGTGTATGTGGAAAAAGTTTTAGATCTTTGAGTTCATCTCATACAAAATGGGAGCAAAACCAAAAGTGTTGCGTTTATATTTTTGTTGAGTGTATAACCCAATGGTAAAAAAACCCTCAGCCATATGAGCATAAAAATAGGAAACAGAATGTGACCTTCTGACACCCTTAGAATAGGTCAAGGTTAGCCATCTTTGAAGGTGTCCAAGGTCTGTGTCCCAAGAATGCTCCCTGTGAATTTGAAGACCCTAGCATTTATAGGACTGCAGTTATGCTGAGCACAGACAGAAGGACAGATGGACGCAAGGTCTTCGTAATACCCAATGGCCATATTTTGGCCTTGGATAAAAAAAACAAAATACATATGGACAGTCATTCAGATTATAGTTTAGATTATAATCAGATGGATTTATGACTATCAGAGCAACCATAGTATGTTCAAATTTAATCAGAGAAACTAACTTGTACAGATATGCTTTATTTTATATGTGTATTTCTGTGGCCAAAACGTAAATCGGCAAACTATCATTGCAACATGATGTTGATTTGAGATAAATAAATAAATAAATAAGACTGATAATGGTAAATGGTAAATGGACTGCATTTATATAGCGCTTTTCCATCTGAATCAGACGCTCAAAGCGCTTTACAATTATGCCTCACATTCACCCCGATGTCAGGGTGCTGCCATACAAGGCGCTCAGTACACACCGGGAGCAATAGGGGATTAAAGGCCTTGCCCAAGGGCCCTTAGTGATTTTCCAGTCAGGTGGGGATTTGAACCCATGATCTTCTGGACTCAAGCCCAACACCAACACCTTAGCCACTAGACCACCTCCTCCCTGATATCATTCATAATCTAAAAATAACATACGAAAACAATAAAATACAGTATTAGGCTAAAAAGTAACTTAAAGAAATGCGTCTTTAGTTGCCTTCTAAAAGTATCTATACAACCCAGAGAACGAAAGGCACAGGGAAGCTCATTCCAGAGGCTAGGCGCCACCGCTTTAAAAGATCTGTCCCCGCAAGTTTTAAAAGGGGTCCGAGGAACCATCAACAGGTTCTGATTGGACGACCTGAGGCTCCTGGAGGAAGCATAAGGCTGGATCAGGTCCCTGACGTATTGTAAATTGAATATGTTCACGATTTGACAAAACAGTTAACATGAAGACATCAGCTTATACGATTATGCTGTAGACTAAATCGAGTTATTGGTTTGGAGCAATTACCCTATTGTTCATCTGTTTTTTTGTCATTGTTTGAAGTTTTCATCTTGGAAAATGGGGAATTGTAATCAGCATTTTTATACAATTTCTAAACATTCTATAGGTCATAATTGTGTGGCGCATTCTGAAAATTATTAAATTAGTCAAACCAATCAACAACACATTAATAAAATGATTATTAGTTGCAACCCTAAATAACATCTAGATTTTGGTACTATACTGACAGTATGTTAAAGAAATTTAAAATATTTTGTGTATTAATTTCCTGAAAGCTCTGTCCTGTTACCACAGTAGTCTTGCAATCCCAACAGCAACAAATAATAAAATCATTGACTTTTCATTGCTTTTGTTGCTGTTTTTCTTTAAAACAACACTTTCGCCCACTTCCTCCACCAGCCAAACTCGCACAATGGTCATGAAAGCCAATAAGCCTCAGCTAGCCTCATCCACACTATACAGATTTCTCCTGACACATAATGCCAGTTATGAAATTGGGGGATAAGTTAATGTGTCACAGTGGCATTGATTTTTCATTTGCTTCTCACTGCTCCCAGTCCCAAACCGAGCCCGGCCCCTTTCTTCATGCTTCAGGATGGATTACTCCAGCATCCGTTCAAATAGAGCACTGTAGGTTGACAAGAGAGCCAATTGTGTGTGTGTGTGTAGGTAGGTAGGTAGGTAGGTAGGTAGGTAGGTAGGTAGGTAGGTAGGTAGGTAGGTAGATAGATAGATAGATAGATAGATAGATAGATAGATAGATAGATAGATAGATAGATAGATAGATAGATAGATAGATAGATAGATAGATAGATAGATAGATAGATAGATAGATAGATAGATAGATAGATAGATAGATAGATAGATAGATAGATAGATAGATAGGTAGGTAGGTAGGTAGGTAGGTAGGTAGGTAGGTAGGTAGGTAGGTAGGTAGGTAGGTAGGTAGGTAGGTAGGTAGGTAGGTAGGTAGGTAGGTAGATAGATAGATAGGTGTGTGTTTTTATACCTGTTTTGTTAATGTATAAATGATCAGTAATGTGAATTTAACTGTAATGTGCAGAACAATAAGGATGCCTCTAGAGTCGGGATAAAATGAGAGGTACAAAAATCTCCACCCAACCCCTATGAAAGGAAAACACGCTCACGTAACAACAACACGGTGCTCAATGAGCTATGTCCTCAGTTCCATATGAGATTGGTTAATACAAACGCATGCTGGTGAAAAACATTGTCCTGCTCCCAGTGACAAAGACAAAGTGCCTGTGTTTGGCGTACGCGAGTCAAAGGGACAGGTGACGACAGGGAGGGAGACCAGAGAGGGAATTTGAATTTCACATCTAGGAGGAGGCAGCATGTCATTAAAAAGCCTAATTTCAGTGTCAGGTAGACTTACAGGTGATCCATCATCGTGTCAGAAGAATTTTATTTTATTTCCAAAGGATTTCAACGCAGGCTTTCCAATCTATTTTTAAACTTCACTTTCAATTAGATTTAAACTCAATTAACAAAAAAGGAGTCCCTTGTGTATGGTTGAATGATACAAGGTCAATCAAGCTGATCAAATGCTAAACCATTCCTAACTGAACACCAAACATTGGGCACAAATGGGAAGTAAGCTAAAACTATTTGAAGTTAAATTACAATTTATACAGTAAATAACACTTAAATCTAAGTTAATATTTCAGCTGCTGCACTGCCGCTCACATGCCGCCGGCAAACTGCACATCAGCACCCATGAACACCGTTTATTGGTGCATTTCTAAATGTTAACGCTTGTCAACTCCAATCTCTCCAAAGGAGGTGCTCGGGAAATAAAATGCATCGGAGGGGACCTGAGAGGAGGACACACGTTAACCCAGATAGGCTGTGACAAAACACCATTACCTTTGCCTGTTCACACGGAGACGTACAGGACAGCTAGTCGCCCCGTGTCCCCGGGAGGAATCCGTCTAAATGAGACACACTCATGTTCTCCCACTTTGGGAAAAAAGTCTCTTCTCGTGAACAGGCAAGACAGTAAATCCTGAATGGAAACTTAAAGTGGAATTTTACACTCTATATCGTCTTTGAAGTGAAGCTATAGGCGCTGCTGCCCCACTGTCCACTAAATCAAAATCATAGTGTTTCAAAAAGTGTTGAATTTTCTGACACAAATGTTTCACATACTGTTTCAAGCAACTGTGAGACAATTGTTTAATTTAGTGCTTTGAAAGATTAAAATTTAACAGTTTTCTTAAACAATCCTTCAATTCAGTAATCTGAGCTTTTTGAAGCAGTGAATGTTTGCTGAAGCAATTGTTTCATATTGTGCTTTGAACATTTCAAAACAGTTGATTTATTTAATACTTTAAATGCTTTATAATTTTACAATTTTCTTAATCCTTTAAAAATATTTTTATCCTTTTGAAGCAGCAAATGTTTTCTGAAACAATTGTTTCATGTATTGATTCATATATTTTTGAAACAGTGAATTTCAAAAGCAATACTTTTCATTCATTCATCTTCTACCACTTAGTCCAATTAAGGGTCGTGGGGGGCTGGAGCCTATCCCAGCAGTCATAGGGCGCGAGGCGGGGTACACCCAGGACAGGACACCAGTCTGTTGCAGGGTCACAAACAGACAAACAAACACAGACACACCCACACACACACCTAAGGACAATTTCGAAGATTCCAATCCACCTAACCCGCATGTCTTTGGATGTGAGAGGAAACCGGAGCACCGGGAGGAAACCCACGCAAACACGGGGAGAACATGCAAACTCCACACAGAAAGGCCACGGGAATTAAACCCACAACCTTCTCGCTGTGAGGCAACAGTGCTAACCACTAAGCCACCATGCTGCCCTAGCAATACTTTTATTTATTATTATTTTATGTATTGCATATCAGAATGGTGACTCATTTCCTGACCCAATTGTTTCATTTATTGTTTTGTCAGTTTGAAACAATGAATTTCTAAACCAACCCTTAATTTTGTGTTTTTATTTTTGTGTGTTTTACATTTCAGAATGTGAACAATTTTCTGAAGCAACTACTTCACTGCGGGCAGCACAGTGGCATAGTGGTTAGCACTGTTGCCTCACAGTGAGAAGTTCATGAGATTGATTCCCTCCTGTGGTCTTTCTGTGTGGAGTTTGCATGTTCTCCCTGTGTTTCCGTGGGTTCCCTCCAGGTGCTCTGGCTAACTCCCACATCTAAAGACATATAGGTTAGGTGAATTGGAAACTTTAAATTGTCCATAGGTGTGCGTTCGGGTGTGAATGTGTTTGTTGTTTGACTATATGTAGTCCTGTGACAGACTGGTGTCCTGTCCAGGGTGTACTCCACCTCAGGCCCTATGACTGCTGGGAAGAGCATTCATTATTTCATTGAATGGTTTGGTCTGTTCTCTAGGTATGCGTTTTTAAACACTCACACTTAAGAAGATGCCAAATACAGTTTTAACTGTCGCTGATCAGGTCCACAGGAGCAGTAGAGGATGGAGGACCTTGCTCAAGGGTACGTTGGTAGTGGTGAATGAGGGCAGACAAGTACTTTCCTTTCACTTTCGTCAGCTACATTTGTCCCAAGACCACTTTTCTAACCTTTAGAGTTCCACTTTCATTCATTTAAAACGGTCTTGAACATTTTCAGAAGGATTTTTTTCTTCATTTACTTACTGATATGTAAGTTATGTACTAAGTTATGATATGTACTTACTGATATGTTTGGCCGTTTTGATCCCGTGAGTAATTTTCTGAGGCAACTGTTTTTCTTCATGTTCTTAACATTGACAGAAATAAATTTTCTGAAGCAACTGTATAACTGAATGTTTTGAACATTTTCTGAAGAATTGCTTCGTTGAGTCTTGTGCCTGTGAAACATTTTGAGACACTTGCTTCATTGAGTGTTTTGAAAATTTATAACCAAATAATTTATTGACACAGTTGTTTTATTTTGTATTTTGAAACAATGATGATGTTTAGTGTTTTTATTTTCATTCATTCATTCACATTTGAGATTAGTGAATAATTTTCAGACACAGCTGTTTCACTGAGTGTTTTGAATGTCTTATAAAACATTAATTCATTGAAACAGTAGTTTCCATTTGTGTTTTGAGCACGTCGATAGAATGAATTTCTAATCAAATCCCTTATTTATTGTTTTTGTTTTTATTTATTTGCATTTCAGAAATGTGAATAATTTTCTGAAGCAATTGTTTCATCAAGTGTTTTGAGAATTGAATTCAATCAAATATTGCGAAGGCTTTGCGTCTGTCCGTCCGTGCTCAGCATACAGTTGTGCTCAAAAGTTTACATACCCTGGCACAATTTTTGCTTTTTTGGCCATTTTTAAGAGAATATGAATGACAACACAGAAACTTTTTTTTCACTCATGGTTAGTGTTTGGATGAAGGCATTTATTGTTGAACAACCAGGTTTATGCTTTTAAAATCAAAATGACAAGACAACTACCCAAATGACCCTGATCCAAAGTTTACATACCCCTGTTTTTAATACTGTGTATTGCCCCCTTTAACATCAATGACAGCTTGGAGTCTTTTGTGGTAGTTGTGGACGAGGCTCTGTGATGGTCAAGCTGCCACTGAATATGTTTCGGACTTTATTTACATTAATTACAAAGAAATACAAACAGTATGGCACTTTATGGTAAATCTGCATGGAATAGACAGTTCTCAAAAACTGAGTGACTGTGCAAGAAGGAGAAGAGTGAGGAAAGCCACCAAGACACCCAGACAACCCAGGAGAAGTTATGGCATGACGTGACTGTGATTGGAGAAATTGTGCACAGTGCAAGCTTTGCATTTTGCATCACTACTCTTAGCTTCATAGTGGAGTAGAGCAGAGAAGGATTTTCTTTCACCAAAACAGGTCAAATCCAGGCTTGCATCTCAGATGTACCTTCTGGCAATTTGTAGCTAAACTTTCAGGTCTTCTTTTTAAGAAAATCCTCCTCTATACCACTTCATCATGAAGATGGATAACTGGTGATGCAAAACCATTTTGTTTTGTGTGTTTATATACTTCTCCAGTGAGAAATAAACACTTCTAAAACTGAAAGTATTATTTTTGGAAACTAATAACACCTCTGAACTTACAAGACATTTCACGGACGTTAGCATGGTGACGACACAGGCTGGTAGCTAGCTGCAAAACTTTGTTTTGTTTGTGTGTAAATGTATCCTCTTTGTCATATATTATGTAAAACACAGCGAGAAATAAACACATCTAAAACTGAAAACACTGTTTTCGTAACACGACAACACCTCTACAGTCATTTACAGGACATTTTGCAGCATTAGCGTGCACCCTAATGTCTGCTAACTCAGAGCTAACTTTCTATGGAGAAAAATTTGTCTCATTAACACCTCCAAATGCACAGAGGGTGATCTACAAATATTCCTTGATTTGCACAACTGTTTTGCAGGGAAGCATGGCCAACAGACCTAGAATAGCTAGATTTACAGCTGCACAAGCACTGAGACTGATTCTTGATACTCAGAGTGAGGATGAAAATAGATGACTGTCACAAAGGATGACTGATGGGTTCACTGAGATTTGTGTTAGAGTACTGGCATATTTGATAATCACTGGTTCTTCTATATTTGATGCTATAATTATCCTACCATATTAGTTGCTAAAATAGCTTGAACCATTGCTTCATTTACCATTTTGAGGCTGTGAGTGTCAATTCTTTAATTTTGTGTTTTGAGCTTTACAAAACAGTGAATCAATTTCTCAAACACGTCTTTCATTTGATGGAGAAAAAAAGCCTAATTTATGAAGTATGCATTGGACATTTCTGGAAGGGGCTTAAATGTAAAAGCCTGTCCAACCATAGCATGGAGATGCTGGTGTCACAGATATTCAGTCGCTGTCCTCCTTACATCAGGCTGCCTAAATGAACAAAAAATGGACAAAAATGCCAGAGCAGCAAAAAAAAAAAAAAAAATTGGTGAACAAACCCAAAGCTTCATTAGCAGAACCTTCCCAGCATGCTTCGCAGTGACAAATGATTGACTTGGAACAATATCTAAGGCGATCAGAATAAAGTACCAGCCATTTCAAGGCTCAGCAAAATTCAAATCCTAATTAGACCTTGCACCACATTCCAAATAAAAATGGGTCCCTTGGTGATTTATCCTATCAGGTGTCTCTCCCAGACCACTGAAACAAAGCAAATAAAGAAAATGATTAAAGCGATAACAAAGGCATAAAATTCAAATTATAGCAGCATCACATCTGGGATCTGTATGTCACTGCACTACCACTGCATCTCTGATTCTCTCTCTTTCTCACTGACTCTTTAACCCATCAACACACACACACAGCATTCTGTTCTTTCTGCATGAGGGCAATCAAAGAACGCAAAAATACAGGGAGCAGGCGAAAGAGAGGAAAAGAAAGAGAGGGGGAAAGCAGGGAAATTAAAAGGTAGAGAGAGAGAGAGCAAAAACGCAAATAGGCTCTCAGCTTTAAGGTTATTAATGACTCCTCAAAAATGTGCGACTTTTCCAATCTCTCTGAGAAGCGCTTGAAGGAGCCTGCAGATGAAGCTGACCTTCACAATGTTCTTTGGTCTTTAGTTAAGAAATTCACTCACCATTATGGCATCATTAGGGAAACAAGGATAAAATTACTCCATGGTTAATGACCTATAGGATCCCCACCAAAATTTGTTTCAGATCTAATAAAACCAAGCTTAACACACTCGAATGAATTATGAGGACTGCTGTGTGGGGTATTAAAATGTGGGGAAATAGATTTTCTGAAGCTAGGAGGACTGGACTTTTCAAATCAGATAGTAGAATGGAATTTTCTGGGCAATAAATTCTACCATGTCTCAATTTCTATTTCCCCCCCAACCCCCCCACAAGAATTTTTCAGGCTATGATGGAATCTGAGTGGGATGGCCTCTAAAAATTCATTGCCAATTGCTGTCTCCTCCTCGAGCCCCTTAAGGTAGATAGATTGATGGATGAATGGCTAAATGGGCAAATAACAGGAGAAAAGTGTAACCGAATGAAAATGGAAATAAATGATTAGATACACATATAGATACTTAAATATATTAAAAGCCACAGTTTAATTTTTTTTTTGATAGGGAGTACTTCAAAATGCAGATGTGCAGAATAATGTGTTCATACTTTTTTTGGCATACAGTGTAAAGCGGTTGATTAGTACAACGCAGGACAGTGGCGACTCCAGAGGATTTATTTTTTTATTTTTTAAATCTCAGAGTGGTCCTAAAGCCGGTGGGGTGTGGGGAGGGTGTATACAATTGTACTTCAACCCTGCATGCATTCCATGTGTCACATTTTCTTGTGCACATAACTTTAAAGATACAGTGTGTAGGTTTTACTGCCATCTAGTGGTGAGATTGTAGCCTGCATTATGCTGTCAAAGGTCACAATTTTGTTTGCCTTCTTGCTTTTGCTTCCTTGTCCAGGAGTATTTGTGCTCTTTTCTCTTCTCTTGTGATAAGCAATACATATGATCATCCATTTCACAAAAATGATGGTTCCCAAACTTGTTAGCCTCCGCTAGCAGCCAGTCGACAGTGTATAGGGGACCAACAACTGATTCCTCTTCTTTTTCTTTGGCCTTCTGGCTTTATGAAAATCACTTGATTTGTTGTTGCGAGTAATTAATTCTACACTAATGAGCAGATTGCTGTGAATGCTATAATAACAGTAGGTGTGATTTTCTCCCAATTTGAACTGACTATCCATAATGAGCATATGGAGTGTAGAGGAGTTTGAACATGATAAGTTTGTACTGACCCTCTAAGGACAGCCCACTTTACTGAACAAAGTATTGATTATTGGAATTTATTATCTCCCAGCTGCTGTCGTTTATTTCTTCTTAACCCTATACTCAAACCAATCAGAGACACACACACACCAATATTTGGTCTACATACGGCTGTATTTAAATGGGTACTGGCCATGACTGGGGTACTAACATGCGATGAACTGGAATCCTATTCCATTTAGCCAAATCCCAAAGTGTTACTGTGGTTAGGTCAGAAACACAAGATGTTTTTATTTCCAAATACAGAACTCAAAAGTCATTAGTTGAGTGATTATCTACAAATGTTTTTACCAAAGTGGTCAAGCCACAACTAAGCCTGTGCCATGGCACAACCACCTTACAGTAAACAGAACTAACTGCTTTCATTGAAAATTCAGTTATTGTTTAAAAAATCCTAATATAGGCATTTACAGCATGACACAAATGTATATTTGAGAATATCTGCAGGTACAGTTCACAACAACAATCAAGATACTAGTTGTATTCCTTTGGTGTTGCTTCTTTCCTTCACTATTATGTCTGCTGTCCGCCTATTTCTTGGTTTGACCAAGTTCCATTCAATTTTAATCCTGCTAAAAGTCCAAAGTAAATGAAATAAACAACAAAGTAAAGTTGATCCCAGAGCAGTGCCTGAACAATACCTCATGGGGCCTGTGGAACACGGAGGCACTACAGGCATGAATAGTCAGTGTCGGGAAGGTTATTTGTGAAATGTAATACATAGGTTACAGATTATTAGTTTCTCTGTCAAAAATGTAATAAATAATGTAACTTATTATTTCATTAGAGTAATGTAATGTTATTTTGGTTACTTTTCAAACAAATGTTGTAAACTGGATAATCACACTGAACAATGAAATATGTCAATTTAGACCTGGCAATACAAACTTCAAGACAATTACAGTCAAACTTCAAATCACAGAGTCATCTGTACAGACCAGACCATATGTTCGAAGCAACAACGTTCCAAGCCACCCCATTTTTCCAAAATTTACCGGTTTTCTCCCACTGGCCATGAGGCCAAAAAAGGGGGCGGGGGGGGAGTCACCAGATTTGTCATTAGTCACTATAGGATTTTTAGTCACTCGGGAAAGTCAAAACATTATTAAATCTAGTGACAAAGTCTCTATATTGGTCATTCAAAGATGCAACATAAGCCTAATGAATATTTTACATAAAAATTCTTTGTTATATCTAAATGTAATCACCAATATTTTAACTATTACTTCATTACTGTTACTTCATTACAACTATAACATATTACTTTTTTATTTAATTACACAGCTCCGTTACATGTAATGAATTACTCTCCAACACTGCAAATGGTGAATGTCAACTTCTGAAATTCTTGAGGTGGGCTACAACCCCACCAAACTCTACCTCTGAGCCTCCTGTGATGCAGGGCCAGTTTGGGGAACAATGCAAAAGTCAAACAGAACATTTTAAAGCTGCAGGCTATTGGACATCTGAAACAAGCAGCACAGGCATCAGCATGTACACACACAAACGCTTCTGAAACACTGCATGTAAAGCAAAGGGCATTATCATGAACTCGTTGTCTTCCCACCCCAAAAAAACGGTTGGTTTAACGTGGTTTGGTTGCAGCCCCAGAGAAGGGGTTTGTGAGCTAATGGCATTTGCTCTCTTTAAACTTTAATCTTTCCTATTAATTCCCTGCAACTGGAGAATGTGCGAGAGTTAATGTTCCATGAACGTGTTTCTCACTCTGCAATCTCTTCAAGCTAATTACCTTCAGGTGCTAAATGGGGGGAAATTGCAATCCATTTGGAAGGCACAAATTTCACCTCCCCTTTGCCTATGTAACACTGTGGGTGCAGTTAAAAAGAAAGAAAATCAAACGTAAGAAGCCACGTCGAGAGCGCGTTTAATCAAAACTGGACACCGCGGAGCGCGCCCATTGGCTGCCCTATTCCAAGGTGGCTTCGGGAGAGTGAATTGGTTCCTGTAGTTTCCCGCCTCGCTGCTCGTTTTGCAGGTCACTCGGAGGTCAGCAGGTGCAGCAGTGGACAAAACCCCGAACAGATGTTTCATTGACATCGATCACGCAGATTAGCTATCAACGCTTTCTGATGAGAAAGGAGATGGGCATTCCGCATGGTGAACGCTGAGGAGACGCGCAAGTCGTCAAAATACAAATTAAAAGCAGATTAAGTCAATGTGACAGATTCACGCTTGCTTGTACGGAACATTAAATCCTGGGGAGTGATGCGGTATTCGTCAATGACAAGTTCCCAGTACACAAATGGTTCCCGAGTCAATCACTAATCAGTAACGAAGGATGAGCGGACTCGTTTCAGGCAAATAGCTTTGATAAGTTTTACCTTTAAAAGGCCTGCGGAGGAGGGTTACGTGAAGAGGAAATATGGGGTCTGGGTGAGTGAGCAGTGGGGGGGATTGTCAGAGTCGTGTGGAGCGTGGAGGGTCACTTTGTCGTCTGTTTGATCTTTGTCTTCAGATGGCACGGCAGGAAATTAAAAATGAAAGGAGTTTCCAACTACTGTCTAACATAGGGGCAGAATTTGCTCAACTGTTGCGCATATCCATTGCGGGATCTTTACATAATGCTCTGCCCATACGTTTTAGGCAAATATAGTTTACCTAACATCAACATAAATAATGTAAGCTGCAAATATCCAATATTTACTCATAAATGATGATGATTATTTAGTGTGTGTGTGTGTGTGTGTGTGTGTGTGTGTGTGTGTGTGTGTGTGTGTGTGTGTGTGTGTGTGTGTGTGTGTGTGTGTGTGCGCGCTTGTGAGTGGCATTTTATGTACGATACATAGTGTTGCTATGTTTTTATCTGTTGACTGATGTTTAACACTGTTTGTGTTGTTTGATGTTTGTTGTTTATGTTGTTTGATTTGTTACATTTGATGTTTTTATATGTGTTATATTTATTTGTGTCTAGGGACTGAAAATGTAAATTAGCCTAAGGCTAACTCTGGTGCAATGCATCAAATGGTAATATTTATGTTTTAATTGCACATGGTCCCTTTTAAATAAATTGAAATTGAAATTGAAATGACAGCTACCATTTTTTAACTTTCAAGATTAATCTATTTTTATAATAAAAGTACATCATTTTGTGTTGGTAGTTTCGAGCAGTTTAGAACAAAATTAGGTTAATTCATCAGATTTGCCCTACCATATCTCACAGCATGTTCTGGCGTCAAAAAATATACATTAATCTATAGATATTGTCACGAAAAGTGCCACATTTTCGTAATGGGAGCATAAATTCATTCACATACATTCCGTGAGGGGAGCACGAAATGAAAAGTGATGCAAGGGGGTCTGGGGGGGCTTATGGTTAGGGTTATGGAGAGGGTTAGTAATAGTAAGATTTAAAAAAAAAGTCATGAAAATGTGACTCATTTCGTGATGGAAGCACGAAGAAAAACTCATGAGACTGGGTTGGATTTGTTGGATTTCTGCCAGACCGGATTTCAAAGTCTTATTGTTGGTTTATAAAATTGTTCACGGACTGGCACCTTCCTACCTGGCAGACTTGGTTAAGCCCTATGTACCTGCGTAGCCCTTGCGTTCACAGGGCACAGGGCTTCTGTGTGTTCCGAGGGTGAACAAGAAGTCTGAGGGGTACAGAGCCTTCTCCTACTGTGGTCCAACTCTTTGGAACGATCTACAGCCCCTGGCAAAAATTATGGAATCACCGTCCTCGGAGGATGTTCATTCAGTTGTTTAATTTTGTAGAAAAAAAGCAGATCACAGACATCACACAAAACTAAAGTCATTTCAAATGTGTTGGGAAAGTGTAGGAACACGGACCCACAACAGGGGGCGTAAATGAACGGACAATGGAGTAAGTCAAAACAACAAGCTTTACTGTTGTCAATGTGCACAACGAATACAACCAATCACAGCAATGGACACAGTCAATTCACAAAAGTGTCGTGTGGGCAGGCTCGAAGATAGGAGACGCCTCTCCAAGGTAAGACCGGAACCACACGGCTTCCTCCGCCACAGGACCCCGGGAATACTGGAGCCGCCAAGTCCCGAACTCCCAGGTGGCCACTGCCTCCGCGTGTCAGACCTGGTACTGCTGGCGAGGAACAAAGGACAGTTAGATGGGGGCGCGTTTGCACCCAGGACTCCGAACAGCAGGGAAGTTACCTCCACCTCTCGTTGGAACAGTAATCCACAAACTAAGCACAAATCCAAAAAGATACACTCCGTAGCTTCGATACGTTACCTCTCTGGTAGAAACGATATCTCGGCGATGAGGTGGAGATGCCGTCCTGCTGATATACCCCAGTGATAATTGCCGTCAGCTGTCTCAGGTGATGGGTGACAGCTGTTACCGAGGCTGCTCCTGTGGGGCGGCGGCGCCCTCTGGTGCCTGGAGCCCGCACTCCAGGCAGGGCGCCCTCTGGTGGTGGTGGGCCAGCAGTACCTCCTCTTCAGCGGCCCACACAACAAAATGGCAACTTTCTGGCTTTAAGAAACACTATAAGAAATCAGGAAAAAAAAAATGTGGCAGTCAGTAACGGTTATTTTTTAGACCAAGCAGAGAAATAAATATGGAATCACTCAATTCTGAGGAAAAAATGATGGAATCATGAAAAACAAAAGAACGCTCCAACACATCACTAGTATTTTGTTGCACCACCTCTGGCTTTTATAACAGCTTGCAGTCTCTGAGGCATGGACTTAATGAGTGACAAACAGTACTCTTCATCAATCTGGCTCCAACTTTCTCTGATTGCTGTTGCCAGATCAGCTTTGCAGGTTGGAGCCTTGTCATGGACCATTTTCTTCAACTTCCACCAAAGATTTTCAACTGGATTAAGATCCAGACTATTTGCAGGCCATGACATTGACCCTATGTGTCTTTTTGCAAGGAATGTTTTCACAGTTTTTGCTCTATGGCAAGATGCATTATCATCTTGAAAAATGATTTCATCATCCCCAAACATCCTTTCAATTGATGGGATAAGAAAAGTGTCCAAAATATCAACGTAAACTTGTGCATTTATTGATGATGTAATGACAGCCATCTTCCCAGTGCCTTTACCTGACATGCAGCCCCATATCATCAATGACTGTGGAAATTTACATGTTCTCTTCAGGCAGTCATCTTTATAAATCTCATTGGAACGGCACCAAACAAAAGTTCCAGCATCATCACCTTGCCCAATGCAGATTCGAGATTCATCACTGAATATGACTTTCATCCAGTCATCCACAGTCCACGATTGCTTTTCCTTAGCCCATTGTAACCTTGTTTTTTCTGTTTAGGTGTTAGTGATGGCTTTTGTTTAGCTTTTCTGTATGTAAACCCCATTTCCTTTAGGCGGTTTCTTACAGTTCGGTCACAGACGTTGACTCCAGTTTCCTCCCATTCGTTCCTCATTTGTTTTGTTGTGCATTTTCGATTTTTGAGACATATTGCTTTAAGTTTTCTGTCTTGATGCTTTGATGTCTTCCTTGGTCTACCAGTATGTTTGCCTTTAACAACCTTCCCATGTTGTTTGTATTTGGTCCAGAGTTTAGACACAGCTGACTGTGAACAACCAACATATTTTGCAACATTGCGTGATGATTTACCCTCTTTTAAGAGCTTGATAATCCTCTCCTTTGTTTCAATTGACATCTCTCGTGTTGGAGCCATGATTCATGTCAGTCCACTTGGTGCAACAGCTCTCCAAGGTGTGATCACTCCTTTTTAGATGCAGACTAACGAGCAGATCTGATTTGATACAGGTGTTAGCTTTGGGGATGAAAATTTACAGGGTGATTCCATAATTTATTCCTCAGAATTGAGTGAGTCCATATTTTTTTCCTCTGCTTGGTCTAAAAAGTAACCGTTACTGACTGCCACAATTTTTTTTTCTTGATTTCTTAGTGTTTCTTAAAGCCAGAAAGTTGCCATTTCAAATGACTTTAGTTTTGTGTCATGTCTGTGATCTGCTTTTTTTCTACAAAATTAAACAACTGAATGAACATTCTCCGAGGCCGGTGATTCCATAATTTTTGCCAGGGGTTGTACCTGCAGTTATTAGGCAGTCTGACATGGTGGAGACTTTTAAATCAAGACTGAAGACCCACTTTTTTAGACTGTCTTATCATTAATCTGTTTTTATGTTTGTTTTGTAATTTCTTTTTATTCTACTGTGTTTTATCTTTTTTATTGTGTTCTTCTTGATTTTAATTTTGATTTTAAATTACTTTGTGTTGTTATGAATTGTGTGAAACGCCAAGTGACTTTGTCATGAGTTGGCGCAATATAAATTAATAAATTCTATTGAATTGAATTTGCAATCATTTTATTTCGGAGTGATTATCTGCAGCTGTCTTTGTGTTTTAATGTACCAGACAGGACACTCAAAAATAATATGATAAATATACTTTTTTTTTTTATATATAAAAATGACGGTTATAACTTGACAACTGATTACTGTGCTTCATAAAATGGGGAAACTATTGTGTGAAGAACATTTTAAAATGAACAGACTAAAAAATGTTTGTTTGTTTTATTTATTTATTGATGGTTTCTTTGAGTAGAAATGCCTGGGCCTTTGCATTTTTTATATTAATATACAAAAGAAGATACAGATGCATGGCATGTGCGCACACACATGCACATATATATACACACATACAAACCTATACACTATCAGTCAAAACTTTGGACACACATTATTACAACCAATAAAATGAAACAAACTCAATTTAATGGGTTGGAACATGAATCTTTGTACATTTGAGATTTGAATTTCTGCTGTCCAAGTCGGGTAGAAAACAAAACGCTATCAAGCACTACATATTAATCAAAGTCCTATAGTGCCTAAAACTTTTGCACGGTACTGCACATGTGTGTTTGGCCAGCATGCAGGAATTAATTAATCAGGTCCTTTATTGCAGAATGTTTAATGCATTAACTTACTCACTGAGCAGAGACAGAATAGACTCATTAACAGTTTGTGTTTTAGTCAATAGTAAATAAATTTAAATCTTCCCATGAGAACATCCATTGTTTGAAAAACCTTTCATTGCTAATTTCTTCTCCTAATAACATGCTGCTGCTAAGTTAAATTCATCACTGAATATATATTTTATGAGTGCCTTTTGTGGGAGATAAAATGATTTTTACAGGAAAAACTCTTAATTTGTATTACAAATTCAAATTGTTTAAACAAAAGCAAACTGGTGTCACGGCGTACAATAAAAGAAAGAAAAAACAAAACACAGCACCAGACATTTCTGTCCCAGCCATATTTCTCTGGAGTAATATTAAATGAATTAGGAGTGGGGAGGACTCCAACCACTCCATATCTTAGACAAACACTCGTGGTGACGGCCCGGAGCTCCCACTGTGCTCAGGAATCTCCTACCAGGAGCAACTCCCTGACATTCGTCTGAGCAGCTGCGAGCAGGAAAACAGCGCAGACTGGCAGGCTGAAGAAACATCAAAAGGAGAGCATCCCAGATATCTGTAGCACTGTTTTTCCTAACGCCTCCACGCTGGTAACTAAAGCCCAAGAAGCAAGATCGCTTACTCGATTTCACTCTGTGCGGCCTTTTGCTCCATCATTACACGCTGATTGCTTGAAGGCATAAGTAAACCCCCAAATGACTGCTGATGTTTTCTTGTGTTTTTATGTTCTCCCAGACTACTATTTTAATTTTTTTTTTATGTTGTAGCTCCCCCCCACCCAGCCATCTTTCTAAAATGCCAAAGCTATTTGGCTAAATCATTAGAGGTGTTATGGCTCAGTCGAGCAGCATCCCCACGTAAGGCTGAAAGGTTATTTTCTTCATGAACACTTGAGGGTCCACTGATCCCTTGTAAGTATCTGCTGGAAAATGCATTGACATTTTAGGTGAATGGAAAACCCTCCTCAATAGGCTCGCTTTCATTGCTCTTCAGGTTTCAGGTCATTATACCCACAATAAGGGACCACTCAACCTCGTTTGGTATTACCTTTGAGAAAACCCTCATGCTATTTCATCTACTCCATTCACAAATTTAGTATAAACCTTTGACCTGTGGCGAGAAGCCCAACAGATGAAGATGTTTGTCTTGTGTAGGCATCACTGATTTCTGTTTTGAAAAGACAGAGTTTAGCAGAGATTCTGTCTTTTTATTAGGGTGCTTCTCTCCCTTATTAAACCATATGATACATATCTGGATACATGGGCTGGGAGAGGATTCAGCAATGACACTTTGGATTACGGAACAGTTCAATTTGATATGATACAATGCAATCCAATACAAATGTTTGTTTAATGTAAACACTCACATTCTAGTATAAATTACAATAAGCTAAAAGTGACATTGTTTGCCCTTCAAATACAAATTTTAGGAAAAACCAGGATGTTGCTGCTGTGTTGCAAACGAGGAACCCTGAAGAGGATACGACAACGTTAATGTTTCAAAGCAACATAAAAGTATTAACTTAATTGTAAACTGAGCACAATGTTCAAACGATTACATCTATCACCGTCACCGTCAAGCTAAATTCAGCTGATTTATAAGCATGAAACCGAGTGAGTGACCAGTTCATAGTACAAGTAAATACATCAACTGCACCTCTAGATCACTATTTATGTGTTTGCAGTATTGTTTATATACACATATATATACATACATACATACATATATATACAAGGTTGGGTAGGATTACTTTGAAATGTAATCCAAAAGTAATCAGATTACAAGTAATCCAAATGTACGTACATACATACATACATACATGTAATCCACATGTATTCTTTCAAAGTAATCCTACCCAACCTTGTATATATATATATATCATAATTGACAGTACGACAGACATTTACTGTATGTGTGGAAATATGTGCATGTGTTTTAAGCAGGCAGTCATCTATACTATATGCACGCACACAGAGACCACTCTGTGTGCGTGCATATAGTATGTGGGCGTGCGTGTGTGTGTATG